>NW_025746021.1:145000-196244 GCF_021184085.1 Oncorhynchus gorbuscha | reverse complement strand
CTCTTTACCTCCACCTACAGTCACATACCTCCACCTACAGTCCCATACCTCTTTACCTCCACCTACAGTCACATACCTCCACCTACAGTCCCATACCTCTTTACCTCCACCTACAGTCACATACCTCCACCTACAGTCCCATACCTCTTTACCTCCACCTACAGTCACATACCTCTTTATCTCCACCTCCACCTCCACAGTCACATACCTCTATACCTCCACCTACAGTCACATACCTCTATACCTCCACCTACAGTCACATACCTCTATACCTCCACCTACAGTCCCATGCCTCTATACCTCCACCTACAGTCACATACCTCCACCTACAGTCACATACCTCTACACCTCCACCTACAGTCACATACCTCTATACCTCCACCTACAGTCACATACCTCTATACCTCCACCTACAGTCACACACCTCCACCTACAGTCACATACCTCTATACCTCTACCTACAGTCACATACCTCTATACCTCCACCTACAGTCAGATACCTCTATACCTCCACCTACAGTCACATACCTCTATACCTCCACCTACAGTCACATACCTCTATACCTCCACCTACAGTCCCATACCTCTTTACCTCCACCTACAGTCACATACCTCCAACTACAGTCACATACCTCTATACCTCCACCTACAGTCACATACCTCTATACCTCCACCTACAGTCACATACCTCTATACCTACACCTACAGTCACATACCTCTATACCTCCACCTACAGTCACATACCTCTATACCTCCACCTACAGTCACATACCTCTTTACCTACTCCTACAGTCACATACCTCCACCTACAGTCCCATACCTCTTTACCTCCACCTACAGTCACATACCTCCAACTACAGTCACATACCTCTATACCTCCACCTACAGTCACATACCTCCACCTACAGTCACATACCCTTTACCTACTCCTACAGTCACATACCTCCACCTACAGTCCCATACCTCTTTACCTCCACCTACAGTCACATACCTCCAACTACAGTCACATACCTCTATACCTCCACCTACAGTCACATACCTCTATACCTCCACCTACAGTCACATACCTCTATACCTCCACCTACAGTCACATACCTCTATACCTCCACCTACAGTCACATACCTCAATACCTCCACCTACAGTCACATACCTCCACCTACAGTCACACACCTCTATACCTCCACCTACAGTCACATACCTCTTTACCTCCACCTACAGTCACATACCTCTTTACCTCCACCTACAGTCCCATACCTCTATACCTCCACCTACAGTCACATACCTCAATACCTCCACCTACAGTCACATACCTCCACCTACAGTCACATACCTCTTTACCTCCACCTACAGTCCCATACCTCTTTACCTCCAACTACAGTCACATACCTCTATACCTCCACCTACAGTCCCATACCTCTATACCTCCACCTACAGTCACATACCTCAATACCTCCACCTACAGTCACATACCTCCACCTACAGTCACATACCTCTTTACCTCCACCTACAGTCCCATACCTCTTTACCTCCAACTACAGTCACATACCTCCACCTACAGTCCCATACCTCTATACCTCCACCTACAGTCACATACCTCTTTACCTCCAACTACAGTCACATACCTCCACCTACAGTCCCATACCTCTATACCTCCACCTACAGTCACATACCTCTTTACCTCCACCTACAGTCCCATACCTCTTTACCTCCACCTACAGTCCCATACCTCTTTACCTCCACCTACAGTCACATACCTCCACCTACAGTCACATACCTCTATACCTCCACCTACAGTCACATACCTCTATACCTCCACCTACAGTCACATACCTCTATACCTCCACCTACAGTCTCATACCTCCACCTACAGTCGCATACCTCCACCTACAGTCACATACCTCTATACCTCCACCTACAGTCACATACCTCTATACCTCCACCTACAGTCTCATACCTCCACCTACAGTCGCATACCTCCACCTACAGTCACATACCTCTATACCTCCACCTACAGTCACATACCTCTATACCTCCACCTACAGTCACATACCTCTTACCTACTCCTACAGTCACATACCTCCACCTACAGTCACATACCTCTTTACCTACTCCTACAGTCACATACCTCCACCTACAGTCCCATACCTCTTTACCTCCACCTACAGTCACATACCTCCAACTACAGTCACATACCTCTATACCTCCACCTACAGTCACATACCTCTATACCTCCACCTACAGTCACATACCTCTATACCTCCACCTACAGTCAGATACCTCTATACCTCCACCTACAGTCACATACCTCTTTACCTACTCCTACAGTCACATACCTCCACCTACAGTCCCATACCTCTATACCTCCACCTACAGTCACATACCTCAATACCTCCACCTACAGTCACATACCTCCACCTACAGTCACATACCTCTTTACCTCCACCTACAGTCCCATACCTCTTTACCTCCAACTACAGTCACATACCTCTATACCTCCACCTACAGTCCCATACCTCCACCTACAGTCCCATACCTCTATACCTCCACCTACACTCCCATACCTCTTTACCTCCAACTACAGTCACATACCTCCACCTACAGTCCCATACCTCTATACCTCCACCTACAGTCACATACCTCTTTACCTCCACCTACAGTCACATACCTCCACCTACAATCACATACCTCTTTACCTCCACCTACAGTCACATACCTCTATACCTCCACCTACAGTCACATACCTCTTTACCTCCACCTACAGTCACATACCTCCACCTACAGTCACATACCTCTATACCTCCACCTACAGTCACATACCTCTATACCTCCACCTACAGTCACATACCTCTATACCTCCACCTACAGTCTCATACCTCCACCTACAGTCGCATACCTCCACCTACAGTCACATACCTCTATACCTCCACCTACAGTCACATACCTCTATACCTCCACCACCTACAGTCACATACCTCTATACCTCCACCTACAGTCTCATACCTCCACCTACAGTCGCATACCTCCACCTACAGTCGCATACCTCCACCTACAGTCACATACCTCTATACCTCCACCTACAGTCACATACCTCTATACCTCCACCACCTACAGTCACATACCTCTATACCTCCACCTACAGTCACATACCTCCATACCTCCACCTACAGTCACATACCTCTATACCTCCACCTACAGTCACATACCTCTATACCTCCACCACCTACAGTCACATACCTCTATACCTACAGTCACATACCTCTATACCTACACCTACAGTCACATACCTCCACCTACAGTCACATACCTCTATACCTCCACCTACAGTCACATACCTCTATACCTCCACCTACAGTCACATACCTCCATACCTCCACCTACAGTCACATACAGTCACATACCTCTTTACCTCCACCTACAGTCACATACCTCTATACCTCCACCTACAGTCACATACCTCTATACCTCTACCTACAGTCACATACCTCTATACCTCTACCTACAGTCACATACCTCTATACCTCCACCTACAGTCACATACCTCTATACCTACAGTCACATACCTCTATACCTCCACCTACAGTCACATACCTCTATACCTCCACCTACAGTCACATACCTCCACCTACAGTCACATACCTCTATACCTCCACCTACAGTCACATACCTCTATAGCTCCACCTACAGTCACATACCTCTATACCTCCACCTACAGTCACATACCTCTATACCTCCACCTACAGTCACATACCTCTATACCTCCACCTACAGTCACATACCTCTATACCTCCACCTACAGTCACATACCTCTATAGCTCCACCTACAGTCACATACCTCTATACCTCCACCTACAGTCACATACCTCCACCTACAGTCCCATACCTCTATACCTCCACCTACAGTCACATACCTCTATACCTCCACCTACAGTCACATACCTCTATACCTCCACCTACAGTCACATACCTCCACCTACAGTCACATACCTCTATACCTCCACCTACAGTCCCATACCTCCACCTACAGTCACATACCTCTATACCTCCATCTACAGTCACATACCTCTATACCTCCACCTACAGTCACATACCTCTTTACCTACTCCTACAGTCAGAGATGTATCAGAGAGATGTATTGGAGAGATGTATCAGAGAGATGTATCGGAGAGATGTATCGGAGAGATGTATCAGAGAGATGTATCAGAGAGATGTATCAGAGAGATGTATCGGAGAGATGTATCGGAGAGATGTATCGGAGAGATGTATCGGAGAGATGTACCGGGGAGATGTATCAGAGAGATGTATCAGAGAGATGTATGAGAGAGATGTATGAGATGTATCGGAGAGATGTATCGGGGAGATGTATCAGAGAGATGTATCAGAGAGATGTATCGGAGAGATGTACCGGGGAGATGTACCGGGGAGATGTACCAGAGAGATGTACCAGAGAGATGTATCAGAGAGATGTATCAGAGAGATGTACCGGGGAGATGTACCGGGGAGAAGTGCCAGAGAGATGTATCAGAGAGATGTATCAGAGAGATGTACCGGGGAGATGTACCAGAGAGATGTATCAGAGAGATGTATCAGAGAGATGTATCAGAGAGATGTACCAGAGAGATGTACCAGAGAGATATACCAGAGAGATGTACCAGAGAGATGTATCAGAGAGATGTATCAGAGAGATGTACCAGAGAGATGTACCAGAGAGATATACCAGAGAGATGTATCAGAGAGATGTACAGGGGGTCTATAACAGCCAATCACAGATACAGAGAGCAGAGAGGGGGTCTTTAACAGCCAATCACAGAGAGACCCAAGATTCAAAGCAAGAAATTACAACTATTTACAAATAGTTCCAGACTTTGCCACATTTACAAGGAATTTAGTCTTTACATATATAGCCACACCCCCACCTTCTTAAACTCGATCAGTGTGATACACATTTGAACCACTTATACAAATATCCTTATCAAGAACAGATTTGCTGAGACAGGTTTCAGAAAACACAATTTCATCAGCATCAGTTGAATCAATAAATACAGTTTACAAGGTAGGACAAAAAATGGGCATAATTTCTCTCTCTCTCTCTCTCTCTCTCTCTCTCTCTCTCTCTCTCTCTCTCTCTCTCTCTCTCTCTCTCTCTCTCTCTCTCTCTCTCTCTCTCTCTCTCTCTCTCTCTACAGCTATAACTGCTGTTCATATTGATTCTATTCATGAACCTAAGTAGCTCTCACAAAATAAATTGCAACAACTTGAATATGACAATCCGTTTTTGATGGGCGCATCATTGATTTCTCAATGGCGGCTGGCAGAGCTGTGTTTGGCCCTCCTCCACTCCCCTACTCTACCCTCTCCTCCCCTCTCCTCCTCCACTCCCCTACTCTACCGTCTCCTCTCATCTCCTCCCCTCCACTCCTTTCCACCTCTCTCCTCTCCTCCCCTCTCTCCTCCCCTCCACTCCCTTCCACCTCTTTCCTCTCCTCCCCTTGACTCACTCCCTTCCTCCTCTCTCTTCTCCTCCCCTCTCCTTTCCTCCTCTCCACTCCCTCCTCTCTCCTCCCCCCTCTCTCTCCTCTCCACTCCCTCTCCTTTCCTCCTCCCTCTCCCTTCCCTCTCTCTCTCCTCTCCACTCCCTTCCTCCCCTCTCCTCCCCTCTCCTTTCCTCCTCCCTCTCCCTTCCTCCTCTCTCTCTCCTCTCCACTCCCTTCCTCCTCTCTCCTCTCCTCCCCTATCCTTTCCTCCTCCCTCTCCCTTCCTCCTCTCTCCTCCTCCCCTCTCCTTTCCTCCTCCCTCTCCCTTCCTCCTCTCTCCTCCCCTCTCCTTTCCTCCTCCTCCCTTCCTCCTCCTCTCTCCTCTCCAATCCCTTCCTCCTCTCTCCTCTCCTCCCCTATCCTTTCCTCCTCCCTCTCCCTTCCTCCTCTCTCCTCCTCCCCTCTCCTTTCCTCCCTCCTCTCTCCTCCTCCTCCTCTCTCCTCTCCTCCCCTCTCCTTTCCTCCTCCTCTCTCCTCCTCCCCTCTCCTTTCCTCCTCCCTCTCCCTTCCTCCTCTCTCCTCTCCTCCCTCTCCTATCCTCCTCCCTCTCCCTTCCTCCTCTCTCCTCCTCCCCTCTCCTTCCTCCTCCTTCTCCCTTCCTCCCCTCTCCTTCCTCCTCCCTCTCCCTTCCTCCTCTCTCCTCTCCTCCCCTCTCCTTTCCTCCTCCCTCTCCCTTCCTCCCCTCTCCTTTCCTCCCTCTCCTTTCCTCCTCCCTCTCCCTTCCTCCTCTCTCTCTCTCCTCCCCTCTCCTTTCCTCCTCCCTCTCCCTTCCTCCTCTCTCCTCTCCTCCCCTCTCCTTTCCTTCTCCCTCTCCCTTCCTCCTCTCTCCTCTCCTCCCCTCTCCTTTCCTCCTCCCTCTCCCTTCCTCCTCTCTCCTCTCCTCCCCCATCCTGGACATTGAGAGCTTGACACGGCACTGACAGGGCGGCCATATTTCCCCCTGTTTTCAGAACAAATTAACGCTAGCGTGCCACAGGACAGAAAGAGAAACACGTTATGGAGATGAGTGATGAGATGTGGATCTTTAGTCTCCAGTTGCAAAACGTGGTCTGCTTTTTTTATGGCGGTTTTGGAGCAGTGGCTTCTTCCTTGCTGATTGGCCTTTCAGGTTATGTTGATATAGGACTCGTTTTACTGTGGATATAGACACTTTTGTACCTGTTTGCTCCAGCATCTTCACAAGGTCCTTTGCTGTTGTTCTGGGATTGAATTGCACTTTTCGCACAAAGTCATCTCTAGGAGACAGAACGCGTATCCTTCCTGAGCAGTTTATACTTGCATGCTATTGTTTGTACAGATGAACGTGGTTCCTTCAGGCATTTGTAAATTACTCCCAAGGATTTTCCAAGCAGTTTAAAGGCACAGTCAGCTTAGTGTATGTAAACTTCTGACCCACTGGAATTGTGATACAGTGAATTATAAGTGAAATAATCTGTCTTTAAACAATTGTTGGAAACAATGACTTGTCATGCACAAAGTAGATGTCCAAACTGACTATAAAACTATTTTTTTAAACTATTCTTATTCTTTTGGAACTTCTGTGAGTTTAATGTCTACTGTTCATTTTTATTGTTTATTTCAGTTTTGTTTATTATCTAGTTCACTTGCTTTTGAATGTTAACATATGTTTCCTATGCAGAGAGAGAGAGAGGTAGAGAGAGAGAGGTAGAGAGAGAGAGAGACGTCTGGATATTAAACAGAAGTCCGACAGTTCGCAGAAGGAAACAGGAATAAGATATTATAGAATGTTCAGGGAACTCACGGCTTCCATGCTGTTAATTTGTGGTCTGTTTCATTCTAAGTAGATATTATAGAATGTTCAGGGAACACACGGCTTCCATGTTTAATTTGTGGTCTGTTTCATTCTAACTAATGGTCCACATGCCATTAAAAGCCATATGGAAATCTCCACAGCAGGATCCCAGAACACATAACTAGCCCCATAGTGATGAGAGTGGGAGGAGAGTAGAGAGAGGTGGGAGAGAGATGAGAGGGAGAGGAGAGCATGGAGAACAATATATATATATATTTTTACATCATCCTCATTTCTGGCATCATATCCAAATATTTGGAACCCAGGACTGACTGATCACTCCATTTCACAAACGTGGAGACAAATTTGACCCCAATAACTACGTCATCATGCGTCATCATTAACCTCTGGAAAATCCTCTACATTATCATTAACAGCAGACACGTACATTTCCTCAATGAAAACAATGTACTGAGCAAATGTCAAATTAGCTTTTTTACCAAATGACCGTACGACAGACCACGTATTCATCCTGCACACCTAATTGACAAACAAACAATATCAAATATAAGTATTCTCATGCTTTGTTGATTTCAAAAAGCATTTGACTCAATTTGGCACGAGGCTCTACAAAATGATGGAAAGCGGTGATGGGTGGGAAAAAATACAACATTATAAAATCTATGTAAACAAACACCAAGTGTGCAGTTAAAATTGGCATTAAAAATAAATTTCTTCCCACAGGGCTGTGGGGTGAGACAGGGATGCAGCTTAAGCCCCACCCTCTTCAACATATACAACAAAAATAAAGGGAACACTTAAACAACACAACGTAACTCCAAGTCAATCACACTTCTGTGAAATCAAACTGTCCACTTAGGAAGCAACACTGATTGACAATAAATTTCACATGCTGTTGTGCAAATGGAATAGACAACAGGTGGAAATTATAGGCAATTAGCAAGACACCCCCAATAAAGGAGTGGTTCTGCAGGTGGTGACCACAGACCACTTCTCAGTTCCGATGCTTGCACCACAGACTGTCCAGGAGTTGGTGGATGCTTTAGTCCAGGTCACCTCATCAGGAGCATTCACAGGCGTTGTAGGGAGGTCACACAGGCACGTGGAGGCCACACACACTACTGAGCCTCATTTTGACTTGTTTTAAGGACATTACATCAAAGTTGGATCAGCCTGTAGTGTGGTTTTCCACTTTAATTTTGAGTGTGACTCCAAATCCAGACCCCCATTGGTTGATACATTTGGTTTCCATTGATCATTTTTGCGTGATTTTGTTGTCAGCACATTCAACTATGTAAAAAAAATTATAGTGTTGTTGTATTTAATAAGAATATTTCATTCATTCAGATCTAGGATGTGTTATTTTAGTGTTCCCTTTATTTCTTTGAGCAGTGCATATCAACGAATTGGCGAGGGCACGAGAACAGTCTGCAGCCCCGGCCTCACACTACTAGAATCAGAAGTCAAATGTCTACTGTTTACTGCTGATCTGGTGATTCTGTCACCAACCAAGGAGGGCCTACAGCAGCACCTAGATATTCTACACCTATTCTAGACCTGGGCCCTGACAGTAAATCTCACTAGGACAAAAACAATGTCCAATTAGAAGACTGAATAATGTTGTTGTCTTTATAACAGCATTATAGTGTTGTTGTTGTCTTTATAACAGCATTATAGTGTTGTTGTTGTCTTTATAGCAGCATTATAGTGTTGTTGTCTTTATAGCAGCATTATAGTGTTGTTGTCTTTATAACAGCATTATAGTGTTGTCTTTGTAGCAGCATTATAGTGGTTGTTGTCTTTATAGCAGCATTATAGTGTTGTTGTCTTTATAACAGCATTATAGTGTTGTTGTCTTTATAGCAGCACTATAGTGTTGTTGTCTTTATAACAGCATTATAGTGTTGTTGTCTTTATAGCAGCATTATAGTGTTGTTGTCTTTATAACAGCATTATAGTGTTGTTGTTGTCTTTATAGCAGCATTATAGTGTTGTTGTTGTCTTTATAGCAGCATTATAGTGTTGTTGTCTTTATATCAGCATTATAGTGTTGTTGTCTTTATAACAGCATTATAGTGTTGTTGTCTTTATAACAGCATTATAGTGTTGTTGTCTTTATAACAGCATTATAGTGTTGTTGTTGTCTTTATAACAGCATTATAGTGTTGTTGTCTTTATAACAGTATTATAGTGTTGTTGTCTTTATAACAGCATTATAGTGTTGTTGTTGTCTTTATAGCAGCATTATAGTGTTGTTGTCTTTATAACAGCATTATAGTGTTGTTGTTCTCTTTATAGCAGCATTATAGTGTTGTTGTCTTTATAACATCATTATAGTGTTGTTGTCTTTATAACAGCATTATAGTGTTGTTGTCTTTATAACAGCATTATAGTGTTGTTGTCTTTATAGCAGCATTATAGTGTTGTTGTCTTTATAGCAGCATTATAGTGTTGCTGTTGTCTTTATAGCAGCATTATAGTGTTGTTGTCTTTATAGCAGCATTATAGTGTTGTTGTTGTCTTTATAACAGCATTATAGTGTTGTTGTCTTTATAACAGCATTATAGTGTTGTTGTTGTCTTTATAGCAGCATTATAGTGTTGTTGTCTTTATAGCAGCATTATAGTGTTGTTGTCTTTATAGCAGCATTATAGTGTTGTTGTCTTTATAACAGCACTATAGTGTTGTTGTCTTTATAACAGCATTATAGTGTTGTTGTTGTCTTTATAACAACATTATAGTGTTGTAAGTCTTTGTAGCAGCATTATAGTGGTTGTTGTCTTTATAGCAGCATTATAGTGTTGTTGTCTTTATAGCAGCACTATAGTGTTGTTGTCTTTATAACAGCATTATAGTGGTTGTTGTCTTTATAACAGCATTATAGTGTTGTTGTCTTTATAGCAGCATTATAGTGTTGTTGTTGTCTTTATAGCAGCATTATAGTGTTGTTGTCTTTATAACAACATTATAGTGTTGTTGTCTTTATAGCAGCATTATAGTGTTGTTGTTGTCTTTATAGCAGCATTATAGTGTTGTTGTCTTTATAACAACATTATAGTGTTGTTGTCTTTATAGCAGCATTATAGTGTTGCTGTTGTCTTTATAGCAGCATTATAGTGTTGTTGTCTTTATAGCAGCATTATAGTGTTGTTGTTGTCTTTATAACAGCATTATAGTGTTGTTGTCTTTATAACAGCATTATAGTGTTGTTGTTGTCTTTATAGCAGCATTATAGTGTTGTTGTCTTTATAGCAGCATTATAGTGTTGTTGTCTTTATAGCAGCATTATAGTGTTGTTGTCTTTATAACAGCACTATAGTGTTGTTGTCTTTATAACAGCATTATAGTGTTGTTGTTGTCTTTATAACAACATTATAGTGTTGTTGTCTTTGTAGCAGCATTATAGTGGTTGTTGTCTTTATAGCAGCATTATAGTGTTGTTGTCTTTATAGCAGCACTATAGTGTTGTTGTCTTTATAACAGCATTATAGTGGTTGTTGTCTTTATAACAGCATTATAGTGTTGTTGTCTTTATAGCAGCATTATAGTGTTGTTGTTGTCTTTATAGCAGCATTATAGTGTTGTTGTCTTTATAACATCATTATAGTGTTGTTGTCTTTATAACAGCATTATAGTGTTGTTGTTGTCTTTGTAGCAGCATTATAGTGGTTGTTGTCTTTATAACAGCATTATAGTGTTGTTGTTGTCTTTATAACAACATTATAGTGTTGTTGTCTTTGTAGCAGCATTATAGTGGTTGTTGTCTTTATAACAGCATTATAGTGTTGTTGTTGTCTTTATAACAACATTATAGTGTTGTTGTCTTTGTAGCAGCATTATAGTGTTGTTGTCTTTATAACAACATTATAGTGTTGTTGTCTTTATAACAGCATTATAGTGTTGTTGTTGTCTTTATAGCAGCATTATAGTGGTTGTTGTCTTTATAGCAGCATTATAGTGTTGTTGTCTTTATAGCAGCATTATAGTGTTGTTGTCTTTATAGCAGCATTATAGTGTTGTTGTCTTTATAACAGCATTATAGTGTTGTTGTCTTTATAGCAGCATTATAGTGTTGTTGTCTTTATAGCAGCACTATAGTGTTGTTTTTCCACCTTGTGCTATAACTGGTGTTAAACATTCAGCCAGTGTTTTACAGGGCTTTGTGTATCCGTATAGTAATGTCTATGTAGTACACAGACAGACTGGTACCCTGGCTAGAAGATAGGTACCGACAGCAGACAAAACACGCAACATATTCATCCTTCTGGACCAAACTGTTCTCAACCTCCCAGTCGAAGTTTACTGACTTCTGGACCAAACTGTTCTCAACCTCCCAGTCGACGTTTACTGACTTGTGGACTAAACTGTTCTCAACCTCCCAGTCGAAGTTTACTGACTTCTGGACCAAACTGTTCTCAACCTCCCAGTCGACGTTTACTGACTTGTGGACTAAACTGTTCTCAACCTCCCAGTCGAAGTTTACTGACTTCTGGACCAAACTGTTCTCAACCTCCCAGTCGACGTTTACTGACTTGTGGACTAAACTGTTCTCAACCTCCCAGTCGAAGTTTACTGACTTCTGGACCAAACTGTTCTCAACCTCCCAGTCGACGTTCACTGACTTGGCAGCTTGGCCGTATATTGAGAATGGACCGTAAGGAAATGGTAAACCGTACATGTCTCTTTGAGCTGTGCATTGTGGGGCTTTAACCAACCAGAGGAATAGCTAACTGTATCCAGGTGTCATGGCAACGACCTTTTACATGGCACTGTGTTTAGACAATCCTTTGAAACGATTTAGTTTTACTTGTTAACAATGAGGAAGCTTTCTTGTTCACTTCCTTGTTCCCATCCAATCGTGTGCTTTCCCACTACACTACATGGTGAAAGAAGAGGCCATTGGAAAAGACTACCAGCAGATATGACTCGCAGTCCACCAGCTGAAAACAATTCAACATTCAGAAGAAAATATGAACGTGGATTAAATTAGCGGTGTGTTTAGTTTAGCTACCGTACACTCTTAGAACAAAAGGTTCCAACAGGGTTCTCCAACAGACCCCTTTGGATCCAGGTAGAACCCCTTTGGATCCAGGTAGAACCCCCTTTGGATCCAGATAGAACCCCTTTGGGTCCAGGTAGAACCCCTTTGGGTCCAGGTAGAACCCCCCTTTGGATCCAGGTAGAACCCCCTTTGGATCCAGGTAGATCCCCCCTTTAGATCCAGGTAGAACCCCTTTGGATCAAGGTAGAACCCCCCTTTCGGATCCAGGTAGAACCCCCTTTGGATCCAGGTAGAAACCCCTTTGGATCCAGGTAGAACCCCTTTGGGTCCAGGTAGAACCCCCCTTTGGATCCAGGTAGAACCCCCTTTGGATCCAGGTAGAACCCCTTTTGTATCCAGGTAGAACCCCCTTTGGATCCAGATAGAACCCCCTTTGGATCCAGGTAGAACCCCTTTTGGATCCAGGTAAAACCCCCCTTTGGATCCAGGTCGAACCCCCTTTAGATCCAGGTAGAACCCCCTTTGGATCCAGGTAGAACCCCTTTAGATCCAGGTAGAACCCCTTTGGGTCCAGGTAGAACCCCCTTTAGATCCAGGTAGAACCCCCTTTGGATCCAGGTAGAACCCCCTTTAGATCCAGGTAGAACCCCCTTTGGATCCAGGTAGAACCCCCTTTGGGTCCAGGTAGAACCCCCCCTTTGGATCCAGGTAGAACCCCTTTTGTATCCAGGTAGAACCCCCTTTGGATCCAGATAGAACCTCCCTTCTTCTGATAGGCTAATTGACATACTTTGAGTCAATTGGAGGTGTACCTGTGGATGTATTTCAAGGCCTACCTTCAAACTCAGTGACTCTTTGCTTTACATCATGGGAATATAAAAATAAATCAGCCAAGACCTCAGACAAGAAAAACAATTGTAGACCTCTGCAAGTTTGGTTCATCCTTGAGAGAATTTTCCAAATTCCTGAAGGTACCACATTCATCTGTACAAACAATAGTATGCAAGTATAAACACCATGGGACCAGGCAGCCGTCATACCGCTCAGGAAGGACATGCGTTCTTTGATGCAAAAAGTACAAATCAATCCCAGAACAACAGCAAAGGACCTTGTGAAGATGCTGGAGGAAACGGGTACAAAAGTATCTATATCCACAGTAAAACGAGTTCTATATCAACATAACCTGAAAGGCTGCTCAGCAAGGAAGAAGCCACTGCTCCAAAACCACCATAAAAAAGACAGACTACGGTTTGCAACTGCACATGGGGACAAAGATTGTTCTTTCCTCTGGTCTGATGAAACAAAAATAGAACTGTTTGGCCATAATGACCATCGTTTGACCATGTGTTTGGAGGAAAAAGGAGGAGGCTTGCAAGCCGAAGAACACCATCCCAACTGTGAAGCACATTTACATTTAAGTCATTTAGCAGACGCTCTTATCAGCAGTATGGTGATACTCATTACAGATACCAGTATGGTGATACTCATTACAGATACCAGTATTGTGATACTCATTACAGATACCAGTATGGTGATACTCATTACAGATACCAGTACGCACCTCATTACAGATACCAGTATGGTGATACTCATTACAGATACCAGTATGGTGATACTCATTACAGATACCAGTATGGTGATACTCATTACAGATACCAGTACGCACCTCATTACAGATACCAGTACGTACCTCATTACAGATACCAGTATGGTGATACTCATTACAGATACCAGTATGGTGATACTCATTACAGATACCAGTATTGTGATACTCATTACAGATACCAGTATGGTGATACTCATTACAGATACCAGTATGGTGATACTCATTACAGATACCAGTATGGTGATACTCATTACAGATACCAGTACGCACCTCATTACAGATACCAGTATGCACCTCATTACAGATACCAGTATGGTGATACTCATTACAGATACCAGTACGCACCTCATTACAGATACCAGTACGTACCTCATTACAGATACCAGTACGTACCTCATTACAGATACCAGTATGGTGATACTCATTACAGATACCAGTATGGTGATACTCATTACAGATACCAGTATGCACCTCATTACAGATACCAGTATGGTGATACTCGTTAGTGTCCTGGCAATGGGGTGGCCAGGACACTAACGGTTGCAAGTTCAAACCCCCGAGCTGACAAGGTACAAATCTGTCGTTCTGCCCCTGAACAAGGCAGTTAACCCCACTGTTCCTAGGCCGTCATTGAAAATAATAATGTGTTCTTTATTAACTGACTTGCCGAGTTAATTAAAGGAAAAATAATAATAAATACACTCCCCAGATGTCTACAGCTATAGAGACTATTTTTAGAGCTCCCTAATGACAACACAGAGCCTTCTGGGAAACACTTGTGTTATTTTTATTGTGTATTTTGTTGTTGTTGCTGATTTGGAAATGGGCCTCATTTGGGAGTCTGAAAGTGGCTCCGTACGGTAATAATGGAGATGGTTGTCAACACAACCCTTCATGGAGACAAGTAGCTACTTCTGCCTGATTTACAATCAGAGTTGGCATCTTGTCATTCATTGGAATAGCGAGAGAGGCATCTTGTGAAGGTTTACAGTTGAAGGAATATGCCTCGCTGTGTGTGTGTGTGTGTGTGTGTGTGTGTGTGTGTGTGTGTGTGTGTGTGTGTGTGTGTGTGTGTGTGTGTGTGTGTGTGTGTGTGTGTGTGTGTGTGTGTGTGTGTGTGTGTGTGTGTGTGTGTGTCTATCTTACAACAGGAACACAGAGGATTAAGTAAATTCTCCTTTGATATATGAACTGCTGAGATAACAGACAGACCAGGACAGGTAGGCCCTTTGTGTTTTCCTGTTCCAGAAGGTTCAGTATTTCAATCTGAGCTGCCTGACAGATTGTAATAAAGTGATGTGTACATGTTTGATTCACTGCCTAAACAGAGATACGACACGCAGCTCTAGGACGTCTCCCAAATCACTCTCTGTTCCCCATGTAGGGCTCTGGTCAAAAGTAGCGCACTTTACTGGGAATGGGGAGCCATTTGGGACACAGGCCTCGTCTCCTAAAACACAGCACTGTGAGCCTCTAACCCGAACACGACTGAACACATCCATTCAGCCCTACCTGCCTGCCTGCCTGCCTGCCTACCTGCCTGCCTACCTACCTACCTACCTACCTACCTACCTACCTACCTGCCTGCCTGCCTGCCTGCCTGCCTGCCTGCCTGACTGCCTGCCTGACTGCCTGACTGCCTGCCTGCCAAACCAACAACAAGAGTCAGTCATTACCATACTAATTGGAAATAAGGATAGACGGAGGGAAGGACGGAGGAGAGGAAGTACAGAGTAGAGGAAGGAGGTAAGGAGAGAAGGATGGAGGAGAGGAAGTACAGAGTAGAGGAAGGAGGGAAGGACGGAGGAGAGGAAGGAGGGAAGGACGGAGGAGAGGAAGTACAGAGTAGAGGAAGGAGGGAAGGACGGAGGAGAGGAAGGAGGGAAGGAGGGAAGGACGGAGGAGAGGAAGTACAGAGTAGAGGAAGGAGGGAAGGACAGAGGAGAGGAAGTACAGAGTAGAGGAAGGAGGGAAGGAGGGAAGGACGGAGGAGAGGAAGGAGGGAAGGACGGAGGAGAGGAAGTACAGAGTAGAGGAAAGAGGGAAGGAGGGAAGGACGGAGGAGAGGAAGGATGGATGGAGGAGAGCAAGGGGGAAGGATGGAAGGATGGATGGAGGAGAGGAAGGGGAAGGACAGAAGGATGGATGGAGGAGAGGAAGGAGGGAAGGACGGAAGGATGGATGGAGGAGGGGAAGGAGGGAAGGACGGAAGGATGGATGGAGGAGAGGAAGGGGGGAAGGTTGGTGGGGTGATTGTTGTCTTAGCACCTATTTAACAAAAGTCTTCAAATAGGCTTGTTAATGACCAGTCCAGTTGTCAGAGTAGTGGACTGGCTTTGTAATCCTACTAACATGTTGTGTTCTTCTGTCATGCTGTCTGTCTCCTTTCTTCCCAATAGGCTCTCCTCCTGCAGTCTCTCCTCCTCTCTCCTCCCTTGGTAATCCTACTAACATGTTGTGTTCTTCTGTCATGCTGTCTGTCTCCTTTCTTCCCAATAGGCTCTCCTCCTGCAGTCTCTCCTCCCTTGGTAATCCTACTAACATGTTGTGTTCTTCTGTCATGCTGTCTGTCTCCTTTCTTCCCAATAGGCTCTCCTCTTGCAGTCTCTCCTCCTGCAGTCTCTCCTCCTGCAGTCTCTCCTCCCTTGGTAATCCTACTAACATGTTGTGTTCTTCTGTCATGCTGTCTGTCTCCTTTCTTCCCAATAGGCTCTCCTCTTGCAGTCTCTCCTCCTGCAGTCTCTCCTCCTGCAGTCTCTCCTCCTGCAGTCTCTCCTCCCTTGGTAATCCTACTAACATGTTGTGTTCTTCTGTCATGCTGTCTGTCTCCTTTCTTCCCAATAGGCTCTCCTCTTGCAGTCTCTCCTCCTACAGTCTCTCCTCCTGCAGTCTCTCCTCCCTTGGTAATCCTACTAACATGTTGTGTTCTTCTGTCATGCTGTCTGTCTCCTTTCTTCCCAATAGGCTCTCCTCTTGCAGGCTCTCCTCCTGCAGTCTCTCCTCCTGCAGTCTCTCCTCTTGCCGTCTCTCCCTTGGTGATTTCTGTTACATAAACGTTTGGGTCGGCTCCCAACACACACACAATGTTTTTTTTTTTAAGACGTTGAGATTCCGTCCCAATGACTAGTTTTATCTATCCAAGTCAACTAAATTAGAAACATTTGTTGAGTTGGCATAGACTTCAACTCACTCAAAATGTCAAAACTTATTAAAGTTGAGTTAGTAAAAAACGACTTACGCAACTAAATCGAATCAACAAAGATCAACATGTTTACTCAATTTAGAGAATCATAACCAAAGAGTCAAATCAACTGAAAAAACATTGCATATGTATAGGGGGTGGAGCAGAATTTATTAGAATAATTCCCAGCATGCCTTGCAACGTTTTCATTTATATTTTGGTCCGTTACTGAGAATGCCGTTGTAATTAAAGTGGTCTGTTGGTGACATTACCATGTACACTGACAGGTGTATACAGTTTGTTCCCAAGTGGTGCAGTGGTCTGAGGCACTGCTTCTCAGTGTTAATGCAGACCCTGGTTTGATCCAGGGCTGCATCACAACCGGCATGATTGGGTGTCAATTGGCTGGGGTCAGTGCAGGGTTTGACTGGGTTATAGAATCAGCAGCAATTCCATATCCAGGGTACATATTCGTTCAGGCTAATCTGAACGAATATGTACCCGGAGCACCTAGCATCTGGTACTTCAGGGATGCGTCCCAAATGATACCCGATTCCCTTTTTTATTGCACCACTGTTGAGCAGGGCGCATAGGCCTCAGGTCAAAGTACTGCACTTAATAGGGAAAGACGGTGGCATTTGGGACATGGCCCTACAGGCACAGACCAAGGACTTGTAAGTCAGCATTTTCACAGTACGGTTACTACACTTGTTGTACTCGGCGCATGTGACAAATACATTTTGAATTGATTTGAAGGTCAGTAATTAGTAAGGAACTCCCCTCACCTGGTTGTCCAGGTCTCAGTAAGGAACTCCCCTCACCTGGTTGTCCAGGTCTCAGTAAGGAACTCCCCTCACCTGGTTGTCCAGGTCTCAGTAAGGAACTCCCCTCACCTGGTTGTCTAGGTCTCAGTAAGGAACTCCCCTCACCTGGTTGTCCAGGTCTCAGTAAGGAACTCCCCTCACCTGGTTGTCCAGGTCTCAGTAAGGAACTCCCCTCACCTGGTTGTCCAGATCTCAGTAAGGAACTCCCCTCACCTGGTTGTCCAGGTCTCAGTAAGGAACTCCCCTCACCTGGTTGTCCAGGTCTCAGTAAGGAACTCCCCTCACCTGGTTGTCCAGGTCTCAGTAAGGAACTCCCCTCACCTGGTTGTCCAGGTCTCAGTAAGGAACTCCCCTCACCTGGTTGTCCAGGTCTCAGTAAGGAACTCCCCTCACCTGGTTGTCCAGGTCTCAGTAAGGAACTCCCCTCACCTGGTTGTCCAGGTCTCAGTAAGGAACTCCCCTCACCTGGTTGTCCAGGTCTCAGTAAGGAACTCCCCTCACCTGGTTGTCCAGGTCTCAGTAAGGAACCTGGTTGTCCAGGTCTCAGTAAGGAACTCCCCTCACCTGGTTGTCCAGGTCTCAGTAAGGAACTCCCCTCACCTGGTTGTCCAGGTCTCAGTAAGGAACTCCCCTCACCTGGTTGTCCAGGTCTCAGTAAGGAACTCCCCTCACCTGGTTGTCCAGGTCTCAGTAAGGAACTCCCCTCACCTGGTTGTCCAGGTCTCAGTAAGGAACTCCCCTCACCTGGTTGTCCAGGTCTCAGTAAGGAACTCCCCTCACCTGGTTGTCCAGGTCTCAGTAAGGAACTCCCCTCACCTGGTTGTCCAGGTCTCAGTAAGGAACTCCCCTCACCTGGTTGTCCAGGTCTCAGTAAGGAACTCCCTCACCTGGTTGTCCAGGTCTCAGTACTCCCCTCACCTGGTTGGAACTCCCTCACCTGGTTGTCCAGGTCTCAGTAAGGAACTCCCCTCACCTGGTTGTCCAGGTCTCAGTAAGGAACTCCCCTCACCTGGTTGTCCAGGTCTCAGTAAGGAACTCCCCTCACCTGGTTGTCCAGGTCTCAGTAAGGAACTCCCTCACCTGGTTGTCCAGGTCTCAGTAAGGAACTCCCCTCACCTGGTTGTCCAGGTCTCAGTGTCACCTGGTTGTCCAGGTCTCAGTAAGGAACTCCCTCACCTGGTTGTCCAGGTCTCAGTAAGGAACTCCCCTCACCTGGTTGTCAGGTCCTGAACTCCCCTCACCTGGTTGTCCAGGTCTCAGTAAGGAACTCCCCTCACCTGGTTGTCCAGGTCTCAGTAAGGAACTCCCCTCACCTGGTTGTCCAGGTCTCAGTAAGGAACTCCCCTCACCTGGTTGTCCAGGTCTCAGTAAGGAACTCCCCTCACCTGGTTGTCCAGGTCTCAGTAAGGAACCCCTCACCTGGTTGTCCAGGTCTCAGTAAGGAACTCCCCTCACCTGGTTGTCCAGGTCTCAGTAAGGAACTCCCCTCACCTGGTTGTCCAGGTCTCAGTAAGGAACTCCCCTCACCTGGTTGTCCAGGTCTCAGTAAGGAACTCCCCTCACCTGGTTGTCCAGGTCTCAGTAAGGAACTCCCCTCACCTGGTTGTCCAGGTCTCAGTAAGGAACTCCCCTCACCTGGTTGTCCAGGTCTCAGTAAGGAACTCCCCTCACCTGGTTGTCCAGGTCTCAGTAAGGAACTCCCCTCACCTGGTTGTCCAGGTCTCAGTAAGGAACTCCCCTCACCTGGTTGTCCAGGTCTCAGTAAGGAACTCCCCTCACCTGGTTGTCCAGGTCTCAGTAAGGAACTCCCCTCACCTGGTTGTCCAGGTCTCAGTAAGGAACTCCCCTCACCTGGTTGTCCAGGTCTCACCTGGTTGTAAGGAACTCCCCTCACCTGGTTGTCCAGGTCTCAGTAAGGAACTCCCCTCACCTGGTTGTCCAGGTCTCAGTAAGGAACTCCCCTCACCTGGTTGTCCAGGTCTCAGTAAGGAACTCCCCTCACCTGGTTGTCCAGGTCTCAGTAAGGAACTCCCCTCACCTGGTTGTCCAGGTCTCAGTAAGGAACTCCCCTCACCTGGTTGTCCAGGTCTCAGTAAGGAACTCCCCTCACCTGGTTGTCCAGGTCTCAGTAAGGAACTCCCCTCACCTGGTTGTCCAGGTCTCAGTAAGGAACTCCCCTCACCTGGTTGTCCAGGTCTTAATTGAAAGGATAAACCAAAACTCTGTACAGTGTTATTCCAAACTGAGGGGCTTTATCAATCTCATGTCCTGTAGTAACTCTGTAAAGTGTTATTCCAAACTGAGGGGCTTTATCAATCTCATGTCCTGTAGTAACTCTGTAATGTGTTATTCCATACTGAGGGGCTTTATCAATCTCATGTCCTGTAGTAACTCTGTAAAGTGTTATTCCAAACTGAGGGGCTTTATCAATCTCATGTCCTGTAGTAACTCTGTAAAGTGTTATTCCAAACTGAGGGGCTTTATCAATCTCATGTCCTGTAGTAACTCTGTAATGTGTTATTCCATACTGAGGGGCTTTATCAATCTCATGTCCTGTAGTAACTCTGTAAAGTGTTATTCCATACTGAGGGGCTTTATCAATCTCATGTCCTGTAGTAACTCTGTAATGTGTTATTCCATACTGAGGGGCTTTATCAATCTCATGTCCTGTAGTAACTCTGTAAAGTGTTATTCCATACTGAGGGGCTTTATCAATCTCATGTCCTGTAGTAACTCTGTAATGTGTTATTCCATACTGAGAAGCTTTATCAATCTCATGTCCTGTAGTAACTCTGTAAAGTGTTATTCCAAACTGAGGGGCTTTATCAATCTCATGTCCTGTAGTAACTCTGTAATGTGTTATTCCATACTGAGGGGCTTTATCAATCTCATGTCCTGTAGTAACTCTGTAAAGTGTTATTCCATACTGAGGGGCTTTATCAATCTCATGTCCTGTAGTAACTCTGTAGTGTTATTCCAAACAGAGGGGCTTTATCAATCTCATGTCCTGTAGTAACTCTGTACAGTGTTATTCCAAACAGAGGGGCTTTATCAATCTCATGTCCTGTAGTAACTCTGTAAAGTGTTATTCCATACTGAGGGCTTTATCAATCTCATGTCCTGTAGTAACTCTGTAAAGTGTTATTCCATACTGAGGGCTTTATCAATCTCATGTCCTGTAGTAACTCTGTAAAGTGTTATTCTATACTGAGGGGCTTTATCAATCTCATGTCCTGTAGTAACTCTGTACAGTGTTATTCCATACAGAGGGGCTTTATCAATCTCATGTCCTGTAGTAACTCTGTAAAGTGTTATTCCATACTGAGGGGCTTTATCAATCTCATGTCCTGTAGTAACTTTGTAAAGTGTTATTCCATACTGAGGGGCTTTATCAATCTCATGTCCTGTAGTAACTCTGTAAAGTGTTATTCCAAACTGAGGGGCTTTATCAATCTCATGTCCTGTAGTAACTCTGTAATGTGTTATTCCATACTGAGGGGCTTTATCAATCTCATGTCCTGTAGTAACTCTGTAAAGTGTTATTCCATACTGAGGGGCTTTATCAATCTCATGTCCTGTAGTAACTCTGTAGTGTTATTCCAAACAGAGGGGCTTTATCAATCTCATGTCCTGTAGTAACTCTGTACAGTGTTATTCCAAACAGAGGGGCTTTATCAATCTCATGTCCTGTAGTAACTCTGTAAAGTGTTATTCCATACTGAGGGGCTTTATCAATCTCATGTCCTGTAGTAACTCTGTAAAGTGTTATTCCATACTGAGGGGCTTTATCAATCTCATGTCCTGTAGTAACTCTGTAAAGTGTTATTCCATACTGAGGGGCTTTATCAATCTCATGTCCTGTAGTAACTCTGTACAGTGTTATTCCATACTGAGGGGCTTTATCAATCTCATGTCCTGTAGTAACTCTGTAAAGTGTTATTCCATACTGAGGGGCTTTATCAATCTCATGTCCTGTAGTAACTCTGTAAAGTGTTATTCCATACTGAGGGGCTTTATCAATCTCATGTCCTGTAGTAACTCTGTAAAGTGTTATTCCAAACAGAGGGGCTTTATCAATCTCATGTCCTGTAGTAACTCTGTAAGTGTTATTCTATACTGAGGGCTTTATCAATCTCATGTCCTGTAGTAACTCTGTAAAGTGTTATTCCATACTGAGGGGCTTTATCAATCTCATGTCCTGTAGTAACTCTGTAAAGTGTTATTCCATACTGAGGGGCTTTATCAATCTCATGTCCTGTAGTAACTCTGTAAAGTGTTATTCCAAACAGAGGGGCTTTATCAATCTCATGTCCTGTAGTAACTCTGTAAAGTGTTATTCCAAACAGAGGGGCTTTATCAATCTCATGTCCTGTAGTAACTCTGTAAAGTGTTATTCCATACTGAGGGGCTTTATCAATCTCATGTCCTGTAGTAACTCTGTAAAGTGTTATTCCAAACTGAGGGGCTTTATCAATCTCATGTCCTGTAGTAACTCTGTAATGTGTTATTCCATACTGAGGGGCTTTATCAATCTCATGTCCTGTAGTAACTCTGTAAAGTGTTATTCCATACTGAGGGGCTTTATCAATCTCATGTCCTGTAGTAACTCTGTAAAGTGTTATTCCAAACTGAGGGCTTTATCAATCTCATGTCCTGTAGTAACTCTGTAAAGTGTTATTCCAAACTGAGGGGCTTTATCAATCTCATGTCCTGTAGTAACTCTGTAATGTGTTATTCTATAATGAGGGCTTTATCAATCTCATGTCCTGTAGTAACTCTGTAAGTGTTATTCCATACTGAGGGGCTTTATCAATCTCATGTCCTGTAGTAACTCTGTAAAGTGTTATTCCAAACTGAGGGCTTTATCAATCTCATGTCCTGTAGTAACTCTGTAAAGTGTTATTCCAAACAGAGGGGCTTTATCAATCTCATGTCCTGTAGTAACTCTGTAAAGTGTTATTCCAAACTGAGGGGCTTTATCAATCTCATGTCCTGTAGTAACTCTGTACAGTGTTATTCCAAACAGAGGGGCTTTATCAATCTCATGTCCTGTAGTAACTCTGTAAAGTGTTATTCCATACTGAGGGGCTTTATCAATCTCATGTCCTGTAGTAACTCTGTAAAGTGTTATTCCAAACTGAGGGGCTTTATCAATCTCATGTCCTGTAGTAACTCTGTAAAGTGTTATTCTATACTGAGGGGCTTTATCAATCTCATGTCCTGTAGTAACTCTGTAGTGTTATTCCATACAGAGGGGCTTTATCAATCTCATGTCCTGTAGTAACTCTGTAGTGTTATTCCATACTGAGGGGCTTTATCAATCTCATGTCCTGTAGTAACTCTGTAAAGTGTTATTCCAAACTGAGGGGCTTTATCAATCTCATGTCCTGTAGTAACTCTGTAATGTGTTATTCTATACTGAGGGGCTTTATCAATCTCATGTCCTGTAGTAACTCTGTAATGTGTTATTCTATACTGAGGGGCTTTATCCATCTCATGTCCTGTAGTAACTCTCTAAAGTGTTATTCTATATAGAGGGGCTTTATCAATCTCATGTCCCTTAGTAACTCTGTAAAGTGTTATTCCATACTGAGGGGCTTTATCAATCTCATGTCCTGTAGTAACTCTGTAAAGTGTTATTCCATACTGAGGGGCTTTATCAATCTCATGTCCTGTAGTAACTCTGTAAAGTGTTATTCCAAACTGAGGGGCTTTATCAATCTCATGTCCTGTAGTAACTCTGTAGTGTTATTCTATACTGAGGGGCTTTATCAATCTCATGTCCTGTAGTAACTCTGTAATGTGTTATTCCATACTGAGGGGCTTTATCAATCTCATGTCCTGTAGTAACTCTGTAAAGTGTTATTCCATACTGAGGGGCTTTATCAATCTCATGTCCTGTAGTAACTCTGTAATGTGTTATTCCAAACAGAGGGGCTTTATCCATCTCATGTCCTGTAGTAACTCTGTAAAGTGTTATTCCAAACAGAGGGGCTTTATCAATCTCGTGTCCTGTAGTAACTCTGTAAAGTGTTATTCCATACTGAGGGGCTTTATCAATCTCATGTCCTGTAGTAACTCTGTAAAGTGTTATTCCAAACTGAGGGGCTTTATCAATCTCATGTCCTGTAGTAACTCTGTAAAGTGTTATTCCAAACTGAGGGGCTTTATCAATCTAATGTCCTGTAGTAACTCTGTACAGTGTTATTCCATACTGAGGGGCTTTATCAATCTCATGTCCTGTAGTAACTCTGTACAGTGTTATTCCATACAGAGGGGCTTTATCAATCTCATGTCCTGTAGTAACTCTGTAAAGTGTTATTCCATACTGAGGGGCTTTATCAATCTCATGTCCTGTAGTAACTCTGTAAAGTGTTATTCCAAACTGAGGGGCTTTATCAATCTCATGTCCTGTAGTAACTCTGTAGTGTTATTCTATACTGAGGGGCTTTATCAATCTCATGTCCTGTAGTAACTCTGTAATGTGTTATTCCATACTGAGGGGCTTTATCAATCTCATGTCCTGTAGTAACTCTGTAAAGTGTTATTCCATACTGAGGGGCTTTATCAATCTCATGTCCTGTAGTAACTCTGTAATGTGTTATTCCAAACAGAGGGGCTTTATCCATCTCATGTCCTGTAGTAACTCTGTAAAGTGTTATTCCAAACAGAGGGGCTTTATCAATCTCGTGTCCTGTAGTAACTCTGTAAAGTGTTATTCCATACTGAGGGGCTTTATCAATCTCATGTCCTGTAGTAACTCTGTAAAGTGTTATTCCAAACTGAGGGCTTTATCAATCTCATGTCCTGTAGTAACTCTGTAAAGTGTTATTCCAAACTGAGGGGCTTTATCAATCTCATGTCCTGTAGTAACTCTGTTTAGTGTTATTCTATACTGAGGGGCTTTATCAATCTCATGTCCTGTAGTAACTCTGTACAGTGTTATTCCATACAGAGGGCTTTATCAATCTCATGTCCTGTAGTAACTCTGTAAAGTGTTATTCCATACTGAGGGCTTTATCAATCTCATGTCTTGTAGTAACTCTGTAAAGTGTTATTCCAAACAGAGGGGCTTTATCAATCTCATGTCCTGTAGTAACTCTGTAATGTGTTATTCTATACTGAGGGGCTTCATCAATATCATGTCCTGTAGTAACTCTGTAAAGTGTTATTCTATACTGAGGGGCTTTATCAATCTCATGTCCTGTAGTAACTCTGTAAAGTGTTATTCCAAACTGAGGGGCTTTATCAATCTCATGTCCTGTAGTAACTCTGTAAAGTGTTATTCCAAACTGAGGGGCTTTATCAATCTCATGTCCTGTAGTAACTCTGTAAAGTGTTATTCTATACTGAGGGGCTTTATCAATCTCATGTCCTGTAGTAACTCTGTACAGTGTTATTCCATACAGAGGGGCTTTATCAATCTCATGTCCTGTAGTAACTCTGTAAAGTGTTATTCCATACTGAGGGGCTTTATCAATCTCATGTCCTGTAGTAACTCTGTAAAGTGTTATTCCAAACAGAGGGGCTTTATCAATCTCATGTCCTGTAGTAACTCTGTAATGTGTTATTCTATATTGAGGGGTTTCATCATTATCATGTCCTGTAGTAACTCTGTAAAGTGTTATTCTATACTGAGGGGCTTTATCAATCTCATGTCCTGTAGTAACTCTGTAAAGTGTTATTCCAAACAGAGGTGCTTTATCAATCTCATGTCCTGTAGTAACTCTGTAAAGTGTTATTCCATACTGAGGGGCTTTATCAATCTCATGTCCTGTAGTAACTCTGTAAAGTGTTATTCCAAACTGAGGGGCTTTATCAATCTCATGTCTTGTAGTAACTCTGTAAAGTGTTATTCTATACTGAGGGGCTTTATCAATCTCATGTCCTGTAGTAACTCTGTACAGTGTTATTCCATACAGAGGGGCTTTATCAATCTCATGTCCTGTAGTAACTCTGTAATGTGTTATTCTATACTGAGGGGCTTTATCAATATCATGTCCTGTAGTAACTCTGTAAAGTGTTATTCCAAACAGAGGGGCTTGATCAATCTCATGTCCTGTAGTAACTCTGTAAAGTTTTATTCCAAACAGAGGGGCTTTATCAATCTCATGTCCTGTAGTAACTCTGTAAAGTGTTATTCCAAACAGAGGGGCTTTATCAATCTCATGTCCTGTAGTAACTCTGTAAAGTGTTATTCTATATAGAGGGGCTTTATCAATCTCATGTCCTGTAGTAACTCTGTAAAGTGTTATTCCATACTGAGGGGCTTTATCAATCTCATGTCCTGTAGTAACTCTGTAAAGTGTTATTCCAAACTGAGGGGCTTTATCAATCTCATGTCCTGTAGTAACTCTGTAGTGTTATTCTATACTGAGGGGCTTTATCAATCTCATGTCCTGTAGTAACTCTGTAATGTGTTATTCCATACTGAGGGGCTTTATCAATCTCATGTCCTGTAGTAACTCTGTAAAGTGTTATTCCATACTGAGGGGCTTTATCAATCTCATGTCCTGTAGTAACTCTGTAATGTGTTATTCCAAACAGAGGGGCTTTATCCATCTCATGTCCTGTAGTAACTCTGTAAAGTGTTATTCCAAACAGAGGGGCTTTATCAATCTCGTGTCCTGTAGTAACTCTGTAAAGTGTTATTCCATACTGAGGGGCTTTATCAATCTCATGTCCTGTAGTAACTCTGTAAAGTGTTATTCCAAACTGAGGGGCTTTATCAATCTCATGTCCTGTAGTAACTCTGTAAAGTGTTATTCCAAACTGAGGGGCTTTATCAATCTCATGTCCTGTAGTAACTCTGTAAAGTGTTATTCTATACTGAGGGGCTTTATCAATCTCATGTCCTGTAGTAACTCTGTACAGTGTTATTCCATACAGAGGGGCTTTATCAATCTCATGTCCTGTAGTAACTCTGTAAAGTGTTATTCCATACTGAGGGGCTTTATCAATCTCATGTCTTGTAGTAACTCTGTAAAGTGTTATTCCAAACAGAGGGGCTTTATCAATCTCATGTCCTGTAGTAACTCTGTAATGTGTTATTCTATACTGAGGGGCTTCATCAATCTCATGTCCTGTAGTAACTCTGTAAAGTGTTATTCCATACTGAGGGGCTTTATCAATCTCATGTCCTGTAGTAACTCTGTAAAGTGTTATTCCAAACTGAGGGGCTTTATCAATCTCATGTCCTGTAGTAACTCTGTAGTGTTATTCTATACTGAGGGGCTTTATCAATCTCATGTCCTGTAGTAACTCTGTAATGTGTTATTCCATACTGAGGGGCTTTATCAATCTCATGTCCTGTAGTAACTCTGTAAAGTGTTATTCCATACTGAGGGCTTTATCAATCTCATGTCCTGTAGTAACTCTGTAATGTGTTATTCCAAACAGAGGGCTTTATCCATCTCATGTCCTGTAGTAACTCTGTAAAGTGTTATTCCAAACAGAGGGGCTTTATCAATCTCGTGTCCTGTAGTAACTCTGTAAAGTGTTATTCCATACTGAGGGCTTTATCAATCTCATGTCCTGTAGTAACTCTGTAAAGTGTTATTCCAAACTGAGGGGCTTTATCAATCTCATGTCCTGTAGTAACTCTGTAAAGTGTTATTCCAAACTGAGGGGCTTTATCAATCTAATGTCCTGTAGTAACTCTGTACAGTGTTATTCCATACTGAGGGGCTTTATCAATCTCATGTCCTGTAGTAACTCTGTACAGTGTTATTCCATACAGAGGGGCTTTATCAATCTCATGTCCTGTAGTAACTCTGTAAAGTGTTATTCCATACTGAGGGGCTTTATCAATCTCATGTCCTGTAGTAACTCTGTAAAGTGTTATTCCAAACTGAGGGGCTTTATCAATCTCATGTCCTGTAGTAACTCTGTAGTGTTATTCTATACTGAGGGGCTTTATCAATCTCATGTCCTGTAGTAACTCTGTAATGTGTTATTCCATACTGAGGGCTTTATCAATCTCATGTCCTGTAGTAACTCTGTAAAGTGTTATTCCATACTGAGGGCTTTATCAATCTCATGTCCTGTAGTAACTCTGTAATGTGTTATTCCAAACAGAGGGGCTTTATCCATCTCATGTCCTGTAGTAACTCTGTAAAGTGTTATTCCAAACAGAGGGGCTTTATCAATCTCGTGTCCTGTAGTAACTCTGTAAAGTGTTATTCCATACTGAGGGGCTTTATCAATCTCATGTCCTGTAGTAACTCTGTAAAGTGTTATTCCAAACTGAGGGGCTTTATCAATCTCATGTCCTGTAGTAACTCTGTAAAGTGTTATTCCAAACTGAGGGGCTTTATCAATCTCATGTCCTGTAGTAACTCTGTTTAGTGTTATTCTATACTGAGGGGCTTTATCAATCTCATGTCCTGTAGTAACTCTGTACAGTGTTATTCCATACAGAGGGGCTTTATCAATCTCATGTCCTGTAGTAACTCTGTAAAGTGTTATTCCATACTGAGGGGCTTTATCAATCTCATGTCTTGTAGTAACTCTGTAAAGTGTTATTCCAAACAGAGGGGCTTTATCAATCTCATGTCCTGTAGTAACTCTGTAATGTGTTATTCTATACTGAGGGGCTTCATCAATATCATGTCCTGTAGTAACTCTGTAAAGTGTTATTCTATACTGAGGGGCTTTATCAATCTCATGTCCTGTAGTAACTCTGTAAAGTGTTATTCCAAACTGAGGGGCTTTATCAATCTCATGTCCTGTAGTAACTCTGTAAAGTGTTATTCCAAACTGAGGGCTTTATCAATCTCATGTCCTGTAGTAACTCTGTAAAGTGTTATTCTATACTGAGGGGCTTTATCAATCTCATGTCCTGTAGTAACTCTGTACAGTGTTATTCCATACAGAGGGGCTTTATCAATCTCATGTCCTGTAGTAACTCTGTAAAGTGTTATTCCATACTGAGGGGCTTTATCAATCTCATGTCCTGTAGTAACTCTGTAAAGTGTTATTCCAAACAGAGGGGCTTTATCAATCTCATGTCCTGTAGTAACTCTGTAATGTGTTATTCTATATTGAGGGGTTTCATCATTATCATGTCCTGTAGTAACTCTGTAAAGTGTTATTCTATACTGAGGGGCTTTATCAATCTCATGTCCTGTAGTAACTCTGTAAAGTGTTATTCCAAACAGAGGTGCTTTATCAATCTCATGTCCTGTAGTAACTCTGTAAAGTGTTATTCCATACTGAGGGGCTTTATCAATCTCATGTCCAGTAACTCTGTAAAGTGTTATTCCATACTGAGGGGCTTTATCAATCTCATGTCCTGTAGTAACTCTGTAAAGTGTTATTCTATACTGAGGGGCTTTATCAATCTCATGTCCTGTAGTAACTCTGTACAGTGTTATTCCATACAGAGGGGCTTTATCAATCTCATGTCCTGTAGTAACTCTGTAAAGTGTTATTCTATATAGAGGGGCTTTATCAATCTCATGTCCTGTAGTAACTCTGTAAAGTGTTATTCCAAACAGAGGGGCTTTATCAATCTCATGTCCTGTAGTAACTCTGTAAAGTTTTATTCCAAACAGAGGGGCTTTATCAATTCATTCTATAACTGTAAAGTGTTATTGAGGGGCTTTATCAATCTCATGTCCTGTAGTAACTCTGTAAAGTGTTATTCCATACAGAGGGGCTTTATCAATCTCATGTCCTGTAGTAACTCTGTAAAGTGTTATTCCATACTGAGGGCTTTATCAATCTCATGTCCTGTAGTAACTCTGTAAAGTGTTATTCCAAACTGAGGGCTTTATCAATCTCATGTCCTGTAGTAACTCTGTAATGTGTTATTCTATACTGAGGGGCTTTATCAATCTCATGTCCTGTAGTAACTCTGTAATGTGTTATTCCTATACTGAGGGGCTTTATCAATCTCATGTCCTGTAGTAACTCTATTAAAGTGTTATTCTAAATATAGAGGGGCTTTATCAATCTCATGTCCCTTAGTAACTCTGTAAAGTGTTATTCTATACTGAGGGCTTTATCAATCTCATGTCCTGTAGTAACTCTGTAAAGTGTTATTCCAAACTGAGGGGCTTTATCAATCTCATGTCCTGTAGTAACTCTGTAAAGTGTTATTCCAAACTGAGGGCTTTATCAATCTCATGTCCTGTAGTAACTCTGTAATGTGTTATTCTATACTGAGGGGCTTTATCAATCTCATGTCCTGTAGTAACTCTGCTTTTATTCCATAACAGTTATTCTATACAGAGGGGCTTTATCAATCTCATGTCCTGTAGTAACTCTGTAAAGTGTTATTCCATACTGAGGGGCTTTATCAATCTCATGTCCTGTAGTAACTCTGTAAAGTGTTATTCCAAACTGAGGGCTTTATCAATCTCATGTCCTGTAGTAACTCTGTAATGTGTTATTCTATACTGAGGGCTTTATCAATCTCATGTCCTGTAGTAACTCTGTAATGTGTTATTCTATACTGAGGGGCTTTATCAATCTCATGTCCTGTAGTAACTCTGTAAAGTGTTATTCCATACAGAGGGGCTTTATCAATCTCATGTCCTGTAGTAACTCTGTAAAGTGTTATTCTATACTGAGGGGCTTTATCAATCTCATGTCCTGTAGTAACTCTGTAAAGTGTTATTCCATACTGAGGGGCTTTATCAATCTCATGGGCTTTATCAATCTCATGTCCTGTAGTAACTCTGTAAAGTGTTATTCCAAACTGAGGGGCTTTATCAATCTCATGTCCTGTAGTAACTCTGTAATGTGTTATTCTATACTGAGGGGCTTTATCAATCTCATGTCCTGTAGTAACTCTGTAAAGTGTTATTCCAAACTGAGGGGCTTTATCAATCTCATGTCCTGTAGTAACTCTGTAAAGTGTTATTCCATACTGAGGGGCTTTATCAATCTCATGTCCTGTAGTAACTCTGTAATGTGTTATTCCAAACAGAGGGGCTTTATCCATCTCATGTCCTGTAGTAACTCTGTAAAGTGTTATTCCAAACAGAGGGGCTTTATCAATCTCGTGTCCTGTAGTAACTCTGTAAAGTGTTATTCCATACTGAGGGGCTTTATCAATCTCATGTCCTGTAGTAACTCTGTAAAGTGTTATTCCAAACTGAGGGGCTTTATCAATCTCATGTCCTGTAGTAACTCTGTAAAGTGTTATTCCAAACTGAGGGGCTTTATCAATCTCATGTCCTGTAGTAACTCTGTAAAGTGTTATTCTATACTGAGGGGCTTTATCAATCTCATGTCCTGTAGTAACTCTGTACAGTGTTATTCCATACAGAGGGGCTTTATCAATCTCATGTCCTGTAGTAACTCTGTAAAGTGTTATTCCATACTGAGGGGCTTTATCAATCTCATGTCTTGTAGTAACTCTGTAAAGTGTTATTCCAAACAGAGGGGCTTTATCAATCTCATGTCCTGTAGTAACTCTGTAATGTGTTATTCTATACTGAGGGGCTTCATCAATATCATGTCCTGTAGTAACTCTGTAAAGTGTTATTCTATACTGAGGGGCTTTATCAATCTCATGTCCTGTAGTAACTCTGTAAAGTGTTATTCCAAACTGAGGGGCTTTATCAATCTCATGTCCTGTAGTAACTCTGTAAAGTGTTATTCCAAACTGAGGGGCTTTATCAATCTCATGTCCTGTAGTAACTCTGTAAAGTGTTATTCTATACTGAGGGGCTTTATCAATCTCATGTCCTGTAGTAACTCTGTACAGTGTTATTCCATACAGAGGGGCTTTATCAATCTCATGTCCTGTAGTAACTCTGTAAAGTGTTATTCCATACTGAGGGGCTTTATCAATCTCATGTCCTGTAGTAACTCTGTAAAGTGTTATTCCAAACAGAGGGGCTTTATCAATCTCATGTCCTGTAGTAACTCTGTAATGTGTTATTCTATAATGAGGGGTTTCATCATTATCATGTCCTGTAGTAACTCTGTAAAGTGTTATTCTATACTGAGGGGCTTTATCAATCTCATGTCCTGTAGTAACTCTGTAAAGTGTTATTCCAAACAGAGGTGCTTTATCAATCTCATGTCCTGTAGTAACTCTGTAAAGTGTTATTCCATACTGAGGGGCTTTATCAATCTCATGTCCTGTAGTAACTCTGTAAAGTGTTATTCCAAACTGAGGGGCTTTATCAATCTCATGTCTTGTAGTAACTCTGTAAAGTGTTATTCTATACTGAGGGGCTTTATCAATCTCATGTCCTGTAGTAACTCTGTACAGTGTTATTCCATACAGAGGGCTTTATCAATCTCATGTCCTGTAGTAACTCTGTAATGTGTTATTCTATACTGAGGGGCTTTATCAATATCATGTCCTGTAGTAACTCTGTAAAGTGTTATTCCAAACAGAGGGGCTTGATCAATCTCATGTCCTGTAGTAACTCTGTAAAGTTTTATTCCAAACAGAGGGGCTTTATCAATCTCATGTCCTGTAGTAACTCTGTAAAGTGTTATTCCAAACAGAGGGGCTTTATCAATCTCATGTCCTGTAGTAACTCTGTAAAGTGTTATTCTATATAGAGGGGCTTTATCAATCTCATGTCCTGTAGTAACTCTGTAAAGTGTTATTCCAAACTGAGGGGCTTTATCAATCTCATGTCCTGTAGTAACTCTGTAAAGTGTTATTCTATACTGAGGGGCTTTATCAATCTCATGTCCTGTAGTAACTCTGTAGTGTTATTCCATACAGAGGGGCTTTATCAATCTCATGTCCTGTAGTAACTCTGTAGTGTTATTTCATACTGAGGGGCTTTATCAATCTCATGTCCTGTAGTAACTCTGTAAAGTGTTATTCCAAACTGAGGGGCTTTATCAATCTCATGTCCTGTAGTAACTCTGTAATGTGTTATTCTATACTGAGGGGCTTTATCAATCTCATGTCCTGTAGTAACTCTGTAATGTGTTATTCTATACTGAGGGGCTTTATCCATCTCATGTCCTGTAGTAACTCTCTAAAGTGTTATTCTATATAGAGGGGCTTTATCAATCTCATGTCCCTTAGTAACTCTGTAAAGTGTTATTCTATACTGAGGGGCTTTATCAATCTCATGTCCTGTAGTAACTCTGTAGTGTTATTCCATACTGAGGGGCTTTATCAATCTCATGTCCTGTAGTAACTCTGTAAAGTGTTATTCCAAACTGAGGGGCTTTATCAATCTCATGTCCTGTAGTAACTCTGTAATGTGTTATTCTATACTGAGGGGCTTTATCAATCTCATGTCCTGTAGTAACTCTGTAGTGTTATTCCATACAGAGGGGCTTTATCAATCTCATGTCCTGTAGTAACTCTGTAGTGTTATTCCATACTGAGGGGCTTTATCAATCTCATGTCCTGTAGTAACTCTGTAAAGTGTTATTCCAAACTGAGGGGCTTTATCAATCTCATGTCCTGTAGTAACTCTGTAATGTGTTATTCTATACTGAGGGGCTTTATCAATCTCATGTCCTGTAGTAACTCTGTAATGTGTTATTCTATACTGAGGGGCTTTATCCATCTCATGTCCTGTAGTAACTCTCTAAAGTGTTATTCTATATAGAGGGGCTTTATCAATCTCATGTCCCTTAGTAACTCTGTAAAGTGTTATTCTATACTGAGGGGCTTTATCAATCTCATGTCCTGTAGTAACTCTGTAGTGTTATTCCATACTGAGGGCTTTATCAATCTCATGTCCTGTAGTAACTCTGTAAAGTGTTATTCCAAACTGAGGGGCTTTATCAATCTCATGTCCTGTAGTAACTCTGTAATGTGTTATTCTATACTGAGGGGCTTTATCAATCTCATGTCCTGTAGTAACTCTGTAATGTGTTATTCTATACTGAGGGGCTTTATCAATCTCATGTCCTGTAGTAACTCTGTAATGTGTTATTCTATACTGAGGGGCTTTATCAATCTCATGTCCTGTAGTAACTCTGTAAAGTGTTATTCCATACTGAGGGGCTTTATCAATCTCATGTCCTGTAGTAACTCTGTAAAGTGTTATTCCAAACAGAGGGGCTTTATCAATCTCATGTCCTGTAGTAACTCTGTAATGTGTTATTCTATACTGAGGGCTTCATCAATATCATGTCCTGTAGTAACTCTGTAAAGTGTTATTCTATACTGAGGGGCTTTATCAATCTCATGTCCTGTAGTAACTCTGTAATGTGTTATTCTATACTGAGGGGCTTTATCAATCTCATGTCCTGTAGTAACTCTGTAAAGTGTTATTCTATATAGAGGGGCTTTATCAATCTCATGTCCCTTAGTAACTCTGTAAAGTGTTATTCCAAACAGAGGGGCTTTATCAATCTCATGTCCTGTAGTAACTCTGTAAAGTGTTATTACATACTGAGGGGCTTTATCAATCTCATGTCCTGTAGTAACTCTGTAATGTGTTATTCTATACTGAGGGGCTTTATCAATCTCATGTCCTGTAGTAACTCTAGTAACTCTGTAAAGTGTTATTCCATACAGAGGGGCTTTATCAATCTCATGTCCTGTAGTAACTCTGTAAAGTGTTATTCCATACTGAGGGGCTTTATCAATCTCATGTCCTGTAGTAACTATGTAATGTGTTATTCTATACTGAGGGGCTTTATCAATCTCATGTCCTGTAGTAACTCTGTAAAGTGTTATTCCATACAGAGGGGCTTTATCAATCTCATGTCCTGTAGTAACTCTGTAAAGTGTTATTCCATACTGAGGGGCTTTATCAATCTCATGTCCTGTAGTAACTCTGTAAAGTGTTATTCCATACTGAGGGGCTTTATCAATCTCATGTCCTGTAGTAACTCTGTAAAGTGTTATTTCATACTGAGGGCTTTATCAATCTCATGTCCTGTAGTAACTCTGTAAAGTGTTATTCCATACTGAGGGGCTTTATCAATCTCATGTCCTGTAGTAACTATGTAATGTGTTATTCTATACTGAGGGGCTTTATCAATCTCATGTCCTGTAGTAACTCTAGTAACTCTGTAAAGTGTTATTCCATACTGAGGGCTTTATCAATCTCATGTCCTGTAGTAACTCTGTAAAGTGTTATTCCATACTGAGGGGCTTTATCAATCTCATGTCCTGTAGTAACTCTGTAAAGTGTTATTCCATACTGAGGGCTTTATCAATCTCATGTCCTGTAGTAACTCTGTAAAGTGTTATTTCATACTGAGGGCTTTATCAATCTCATGTCCTGTAGTAACTCTGTAAAGTGTTATTCTATACTGAGGGCTTTATCAATCTCATGTCCTGTAGTAACTCTGTAAAGTGTTATTCCATACTGAGGGCTTTATCAATCTCATGTCCTGTAGTAACTCTGTAATGTGTTATTCTATACTGAGGGGCTTTATCAATCTCATGTCCTGTAGTAACTCTGTAAAGTGTTATTCCATACTGAGGGGCTTTATCAATCTCATGTCCTGTAGTAACTCTGTAAAGTGTTATTCCAAACAGAGGGCTTTATCAATCTCATGTCCTGTAGTAACTCTGTAATGTGTTATTCTATACTGAGGGGCTTCATCAATATCATGTCCTGTAGTAACTCTGTAAAGTGTTATTCTATACTGAGGGGCTTTATCAATCTCATGTCCTGTAGTAACTCTGTAATGTGTTATTCTATACTGAGGGGCTTTATCAATCTCATGTCCTGTAGTAACTCTGTAAAGTGTTATTCTATATAGAGGGGCTTTATCAATCTCATGTCCCTTAGTAACTCTGTAAAGTGTTATTCCAAACAGAGGGGCTTTATCAATCTCATGTCCTGTAGTAACTCTGTAAAGTGTTATTACATACTGAGGGGCTTTATCAATCTCATGTCCTGTAGTAACTCTGTAATGTGTTATTCTATACTGAGGGGCTTTATCAATCTCATGTCCTGTAGTAACTCTAGTAACTCTGTAAAGTGTTATTCCATACAGAGGGGCTTTATCAATCTCATGTCCTGTAGTAACTCTGTAAAGTGTTATTCCATACTGAGGGGCTTTATCAATCTCATGTCCTGTAGTAACTATGTAATGTGTTATTCTATACTGAGGGGCTTTATCAATCTCATGTCCTGTAGTAACTCTGTAAAGTGTTATTCCATACAGAGGGGCTTTATCAATCTCATGTCCTGTAGTAACTCTGTAAAGTGTTATTCCATACTGAGGGGCTTTATCAATCTCATGTCCTGTAGTAACTCTGTAAAGTGTTATTCCATACTGAGGGGCTTTATCAATCTCATGTCCTGTAGTAACTCTGTAAAGTGTTATTTCATACTGAGGGGCTTTATCAATCTCATGTCCTGTAGTAACTCTGTAAAGTGTTATTCCATACTGAGGGGCTTTATCAATCTCATGTCCTGTAGTAACTATGTAATGTGTTATTCTATACTGAGGGGCTTTATCAATCTCATGTCCTGTAGTAACTCTAGTAACTCTGTAAAGTGTTATTCCATACTGAGGGGCTTTATCAATCTCATGTCCTGTAGTAACTCTGTAAAGTGTTATTCCATACTGAGGGGCTTTATCAATCTCATGTCCTGTAGTAACTCTGTAAAGTGTTATTCCATACTGAGGGGCTTTATCAATCTCATGTCCTGTAGTAACTCTGTAAAGTGTTATTTCATACTGAGGGGCTTTATCAATCTCATGTCCTGTAGTAACTCTGTAAAGTGTTATTCTATACCGAGGGGCTTTATCAATCTCATGTCCTGTAGTAACTCTGTAAAGTGTTATTCCATACTGAGGGGCTTTATCAATCTCATGTCCTGTAGTAACTCTGTAATGTGTTATTCCATACAGGGGGGCTTTATCAATCTCATGTCCCTTAGTAACTCTGTACAGTGTTATTCCATACTGAGGGGCTTTATCAAGTGCTTTATAATTGCATAGCAAGTATACGTAGAAAGAAAACCCCTTCTGTAATTAAATTGTCAATTGGTTCAGTCATTGTCTCTACCGAAGGTTTTTTTAATATATTTTCCTTGTGAAAACCGTTGTTCCTCTCCTCCAGCAGAGTTAAACACTGTCGCGCTGCTACTTTCTCCCTCTAACACGACTCTGAACAGCATCCCCATCTCCTGGCTCACTGTGCATGTCATTAGCCCTCTGAATTACAAACATCATTACCACAATTGATTCACGTTAGCCTCCTGGGGTGCTCCAGTCGGCACTGAAACACAGCGGGAGATCATTTCAGAGTCTGGCGTCAACTCTGTTTCACAAGTTCAAGAGGAACCAACAGGGATCTGTGACTGAGGCGCTATTTCGCCTCTCTACACACACACACACACACACACACACACACACACACACACACACACACACACACACACACACACACACACACACACACACACACACACACACACACACACACACACACACACACACACACACAAGCGGATGCAACGGGGGTCTGTGGCTGGCTGGGTGGCGTTAAGTGGCGCAGCAATCTAAGGCACTGCATCTCAGCGCTAGTAGCATCACTACAGACCCTGGTTCGATTCCAGGCTGTATCACAACCGGCCGTGATTGGGAGTCCCATAGGACGGCACACAATTGACCCGGCGTCGTCCGGGTTTGGGTTTGGCCGGGGGTAGGCCGGCATTGTAAATAAGAAATTGTACTTAAGTGACTTGCCTAAGATAAATAAGGTTAAATAAATAAATAAATAAAAAGTGGCTATAGGGGCTGTGTGAGAATGTGTGTGGCACAGTGGCCTTCCCAGCAACCCCTAAATACAATGGCAGCACTAAGACGTTTTAAGGAAAGGGGATACAGAGAAAACGGGGTAAAACATGCCAATGATTTTGTTTTAATGGGCAGAACATGTCCCATCATGCATCACCCAATACTCACCACTGGGGGCATTTAAGGACATTATCAGCACTGGTACATCGTTGATACTGATTCACAGTTTAAACCCATCTTTTAAATATCCCCCATTGTGTAATATTGTTCTGATTCTAAACATTCAGTTCTAGAACCTTGTTTAAATATCCCCCATTGTGTAATATTGTTCTGGTTCTACACATTCAGTTCTAGAACATTGTTTAAATATCCCCCATTGTGTAATATTGTTCTGATTCTAAACATTCAGTTCTAGAACATTGTTCCTGCTTCACCCAATACATTACATACATTGGGGCATTTAAACGTGGGAGATACACTGCCTTTGGAAAGAATTCAGACCCCTTGACTTTTTCCAAATGTTGTTACGTTACAGCCTTATTCTAAAATATATTAAATACATACAAATCCTCAGCAACCAAAACATAACGACAAAGCAAAAACAGATTTTTAGAGATGTTTGCAAATGTATTAAAAATCAGAATTACCTTATTTACGTAAGTATTCAGACCCTTTGTTATGAGACTCTAAATTGAGCTCAGGTGCATCCTGTTTCCATTGATCATCCTTGAGATGTTTCAACAACTTGATTGGAGTCCATCTGTGGGAAATTCAATTGATTGCACATTATTTGCCAAGGCACATACCTGTCTATATAAGGTTCCACAGTTGACAATGCATGGTGGTCCTGTGTAGCTCAGTTGGTAGAGCATGGCGCTTGTAACGCCAGGGTAGTGGGTTCGATCCCCGGGACCACCCATACGTAGAATGTATGCACACATGACTGTAAGTCGCTTTGGATAAAAGCGTCTGCTAAATGGCATATATATTATTATTATTATATTAGAGCAAAAAACCAAGCCATGAGGTCGAAGGAATTGTCCGTAGAGCTCCGAGACAGGATTGTGTCGAGGCACAGATTTGAGGAATGGTACCAAAACATTTCTGCAGCATTGAAGGTCCCCAAGAACACAGTGGCCTCCATCATTCTGCAGTATTGAAGATCCCCAAGAACACAGTGGCCTCCATCATTCTGCAGTATTGAAGGTCCCCAAGAACACAGTGGCCTCCATCATTCTGCAGTATTGAAGGTCCCCAAGAACACAGTGGCCTCCATCATTCTGCAGTATTGAAGGTCCCCAAGAACACAGTGGCCTCCATCATTCTGCAGCATTGAAGGTCCCCAAGAACACAGTGGCCTCCGTCATTCTGCAGTATTGAAGGTCCCCAAGAACACAGTGGCCTACGTCATTCTTCAATGGAAGAAGTTTGGAACCACCATGACTCTTCCTAGAGCTGGCCACCCGGCCAAACTGAGCAATAGGGGGAGAAGGGCCTTGGTCAGGGAGCTGAACAAGAACCCGATGGTCACTCTAACAGAGCTCCAGAGTTCCTCCGTGGAGATCGGAGAAACGTCCAGAAGGACAACCATCTCTGCAGCACTCCACCAATCAGGCCTTTATGGTAGAGTGGCCAGACGGAAGCCATTCCTCAGTAAAAGGCAAATGACAGTCCTTTTGGAGTTTGCAAAAAAAGGCAGTTAAAGACTCTCAGACCACGAGAAACCCACATCTCCGGTCTGATGAAACCAAGATTGAACTCTTTGTTCTGAATCCCAAGCGTCACATCTGGAGGAAACCAGCACAAACTCGTGATGCTCAGAGTCTGATCTAGCTGCTTAGACCATTACCCCACCACAGTTCACAATGCTCTAGCAAGCCGTGAGAACACTTGATGACAGTTGATGGTAATAGTCTTCCCCAAAACCATAGCCCTGACCTTAACCACCCTGGAAGCCTAAACTGTTAACCTTTTGAGTTGTTTCTGTTTCAACCCTGTAACCAAGGGGCGGCAGGGTAGCCTAGTGGTTAGAGCATTGGACTAGTAACCGAAAGGTTGCAAGTTCGAATCCCCGAGCTGACAAGGTACAAATCTGGCATTCTGCCCCTGAACAGGCAGTTAACCCATTGTTCCTAGGCTGTCATTGAAAATAAGAATTTGTCATTAACTGACTTGCCTAGTTAAATAAAGAGAAGAGAATTAATTAATTAATGCGTCAAAAATAAACGTTCATCCATAATGCTACGGTCACAAGACCACAAGGCCTCCTTACTGTCCCTAAAATGTCTAAGCAAACAGCTGGAGGCAGGGCTTTCTCCTATAGAGCTCCATTTTTATGGAATGGTCTGCCTACCCATGTGAGAGACGCAGACTTGGTCTCAACCTTTAAGTCTTTACTGAAGACTCATCTCTTCAGTAGGTCCTATGATTGAGTGTAGTCTGGCCCAGGAGTGTGAAGGTGAACGGAAAGGCTCTGGAGCAACGAACCGCCCTTGCTGTCTCTGCCTGGCCGGTTCCCCTCTTTCCACTGGGATTCTCTGCCTCTAACCCTATTACAGGGGCTGAGTCACTGGCTTATACTGGTGCTCTTCCATGTCGTCCCTAGAGGGGTGCGTCACTTGAGTGGGTTGAGTCACTGACGTGATCTTCCTGTCTGGGTTGGCGCCCCCCCTTGGGTTGTGCCGTGGCGGAGATCTTTGTGGGCTATACTCGTCCTTGTCTCAGGATGGTGAGTTGGTGGTTGAAGATATCCCTCTAGTGGTGGGGGGCTGTGCTTGGCAAAGTGGGAGGGGTTATATCCTGCCTGTTTGGCCCTGTCCGGGGGTATCGATGGGTAATGATGAGGGCCAGGTGAGGGTAATGATGAGGGCCAGGTGAGGGTAATGATGAGGGCCAGGTGAGGGTAATGATGATGGCCAGGTGAGGGTAATGATGAGGGCCAGGTGTGGGTAATGATGAGGGCCAGGTGTGGGTAATGATGAGGGCCAGGTGTGGGTAATGATGAGGGCCAGGTGTGAATCATAATGATGAGGGCCAGGTGGAGGTAATGATGAGGGCCAGGTGAGGGTAATGATGAGGGCCAGGTGTGGGTAATGATGAGGGCCAGGTGTGGGTAATGATGAGGGCCAGGTGAGGGTAATGATGAGGGCCAGGTGTGGGTAATGATGAGGGCCAGGTGAGGGTAATGATGAGGGCCAGGTGTGGGTAATGATGAGGGCCAGGTGTGGGTAATGATGAGGGCCAGGTGAGGGTAATGATGAGGGCCAGGTGTGGGTAATGATGAGGGCCAGGTGTGGGTAATGATGAGGGCCAGGTGTGGGTAATGATGAGGGCCAGGTGTGGGTAATGATGAGGGCCAGGTGTGGGTAATGATGAGGGCCAGGTGAGGGTAATGATGAGGGCCAGGTGAGGGTAATGATGAGAGCCAGGTGTGGGTAATGATGAGGGACAGGTGTGAATCATAATGATGAGGGCCAGGTGTAGGTAATGATGAGGGCCAGGTGAGGGTAATGATGAGGACCAGGTGTGAATCATAATGATGAGGGCCAGGTGAGGGTAATGATGAGGGCCAGGTGAGGGTAATGATGAGGGCCAGGTGTGGGTAATGATGAGGGCCAGGTGAGGGTAATGATGAGGGCCAGGTGAGGGTAATGATGAGGGCCAGGTGTGGGTAATGATGAGGGCCAGGTGTGGGTAATGATGAGGGCCAGGTGAGGGTAATGATGAGGGCCAGGTGTGGGTAATGATGAGGGCCAGGTGTGGGTAATGATGAGGGCCAGGTGTGGGTAATGATGAGAGCCATGTGTGGGTAATGATGAGGGCCAGGTGTGGGTAATGATGAGGGCCAGGTGTGGGTAATGATGAGGGCCAGGTGTGGGTAATGATGAGAGCCAGGTGTGAATCATAATGATGAGGGCCAGGTGTGGGTAATGATGAGGGCCAGGTGTGCGCATAGATGATTTCCGGCGACATCGCACGCCGGAGGAGAAGAGCAGGAGTAGACGTGACAGTCATTCACAGTACCAGGTCAATATATTATAAACCCAGTCATTCACAGAACCAGGTCAATATATTATAAACCCACTCATTCACAGAACCAGGTCTATATATTATAAACCCAGTCATTCACAGAACCAGGTCAATATATTATAAACCCACTCATTCACAGAACCAGGTCTATATATTATAAACCCAGTCATTCACAGAACCAGGTCAATATATTATAAACCCAGTCATTCAGGACATGTTCATTTTGCAACTCTGTCACATCAACCAAACCCCTTTTTGAAGCTATGGGCAAAATTAAAACAAACAACATTTTTCTAAAAGGCCGTTTGAAACCTATTTGTTGGAATTACATTTTGATTGATTAACATATTTACAAAAGAAAACAAGGATGTGTTGAGTATTCAGCCAGGATTAATAACTGTACAATGTCTGAAACAGCCTACGGTATAGGAACTACCTGGGATTGTTATTGAGTTATATAAACTCCTTGGGAGTGTCTAGGGTTAGATAAACTCCTTGGGAGTGTCCAGGGTTAGATAAACTCCTTGGGAGTGTCTAGGGTTAGATAAACACCTTGGGAGTGTCCAGGGTTAGATAAACACCTTGGGAGTGTCTAGGGTTAGATAAACACCTTGGGAGTGTCTAGGGTTAGATAAACTCCTTGGGAGTGTCTAGGGTTAGATAAACTCCTTGGGAGTGTCTAGGGTTAGATAAATTCCTTGGGAGTGTCTAGGGTTAGATAAACTCCTTGGGAGTGTCTAGGGTTAGATAAACTCCTTGGGAGTGTCTAGGGTTAGATAAACACCTTGGGAGTGTCTAGGGTTAGATAAACACCTTGGGAGTGTCCAGGGTTAGATAAACACCTTGGGAGTGTCTAGGGTTAGATAAACACCTTGGGAGTGTCTAGGGTTAGATAAACTCCTTGGGAGTGTCTAGGGTTAAATAAACTCCTTGGGAGTGTCTAGGGTTAGATAAACACCTTGGGAGTGTCTAGGGTTAGATAAACTCCTTGGGAGTGTCTAGGGTTAGATAAACACCTTGGGAGTGTCTAGGGTTAGATAAACTCCTTGGGAGTGTCTAGGGTTAAATAAACTCCTTGGGAGTGTCTAGGGTTAGATAAACACCTTGGGAGTGTCTAGGGTTAGATAAACTCCTTGGGAGTGTCTAGGGTTAGATAAACACCTTGGGAGTGTCTAGGGTTAGATAAACTCCTTGGGAGTGTCTAGGGTTGGCTCAAATGTTCTTCGTGTCATGACTCAAATGTTTGGTTACCTTGAACGAAGCAGGACTACTGTAATAATCATTCGACATTATTATGGAATATTTTCCCTCTTTATTACATGTTTATGTTGAAAATGGGAAGTCCTTTGATAAATGACATGCAAGACGCATCATCAACATGTGCCATCCTTTGGTTGATTTACATTGTTTTTGAAAGCAATGTTGGAAAAAAACAAAAAACATTAAAAAATATATATATTTGAACAATCTTTAAAGAAAACAACTATGACATGTAATGGATGACCTATTTGTTATTGATTACCTATTTGTTATTGATTACCTATATGTTATTGATTACCTATATGTTATCGATGACCTAAATGTTATTGATTACCTATGTTATTGATTACCTATATGTTATTGATGACCTATATGTTATTGATTACCTATATGATCATATCAGTATTGATGGAAAGTAAATGTCCATCTTCCCGAACCCAAACACTCCCGTCAGTGTCCATCATTTCGTCTCCTCCAGAAGTGGTGACTGCCCCATGGCGTTAGCGCAGCTCACCAGGCCTGAACCTCAGTGTCCGTCATTTCGTCTCCTCCAGAAGTGGTGACTGCCCCATGGCGTTAGCGCAGCTCACCAGGCCTGAACCTCAGTGTCCGTCATTTCGTCTCCTCCAGAAGTGGTGACTGCCCCATGGCGTTAGCGCAGCTCACCAGGCCTGAACCTCAGTGTCCGTCATTTCGTCTCCTCCAGAAGTGGTGACTGCCCCATGGCGTTAGCGCAGCTCACCAGGCCTGAACCTCACAGAACGGCAGTGTTTCATGGAAACCTGTAGGAGGGGGCGAGGCTTCGTCATATAGGATTATTTCATTGGTTTAAAAGACTCAAGACCCCGCCTTGATACAAAAAAAAGAGTGAGGGGAGAGACAGTGACAGAGGAGGAGAGAGGAAACAATATCAACCAGTGAAACAGTTGGATAGTCACCTATTAATCCGAGTCATTTTCCGACCGTGTTTTTGGACAGGAGCACGAGACATTCCATCCAACCCTGTAGGCTACTTTCCCTAATCGTGTGTCTCTATATAGTCGCCGACACCGGAAACATCCTATTATTCCTAGCACTTGGATAACTAAGTTTTTGGCATTTTAAAAGGTGGATCAGTGTAATAGTCTATATAAAAAAAATCTGTATGAAAAAAAAAACATTTTTCACAACAACCGGCTGGATGCTGTGCGTGTGTGCGTAAAGTCTGCATTTTCTTCTGAACTTGGCGATAAACGTCAGCTATTCAAGGTAAGATTTGAATAATACATATATTATAACTATCACGTTTGTTTATAATCGTCAATAATAGTGTAACATTGGTTGCAATAAACGGGCTATTTTGATGTCCGCATAAACTGTGACCATGTTGTGTTCATCTCACTGCGCAACTAAGGAATGGAATGGTCGAGTGAGTTGTACGCTGAGGACATCTTTTTGACGGACCACGGCGCAAAGCCATACCTCGTCCCAACTCTCAAAATATGTAGCCGAAGCCCTGAAGATTTACCTCGTATTTCGCTGCTGCTGCCTCTCGTTCATCTTCTCTCGACTACTGTATTCTATCAGTCCATGTGGCGATAACGGTGGACAGACAGAGAGAGAGAGAGGTGGTTATGTTTAATAAGAAAATGGGAAGTGCGTTATATTGGTTTAGAGGAAGTTTCCCCCCCCCCCTTACACTGAAAGGCTGTATGTTGAGTTGCTGATGTGTGCCCGGGATGGGAATGTAGATTATGTTTCCCGAGTTGTTGCCATTAATAATGAGTCACATCGTTTATTGCGGTGGTCAGCGAAAGATGGAATGTATCAAACGACATCCGATTTGGTATCTTTTCTGCTACTATTACCGCAAGCTTTTCTGAATCTTTTACATCAGTGATTACAATACAGCACTATGTGTTGTTGAGAGTCGTTACCAGCCAACCAAGCGTTGCCTGACGCCCTACATACCGAAGGCAACAACCATAAGCTAGTTGACCTCTTCTGCTTTTGAAGAACCGACATGAGAAAACTGGTTTTATTAATAGATTGTCATTTTGACAGATGGCTTTTGTTTGTGTGTGTGTGTGTGTGAACTTTGAGTAGATGAAGTGTATTTGATAGGAAAACATTGTGCAGCTTAGTGATGGTTTGTTTTACTGAGACAGCATCATCAATATATCACATATTATCAATGAACTGTAGAAGATACTGCTCCTGCTGCTTCGCAATAGGAGAAAGTTACAAACAACCTCTTTAGAAGTTGTGTGAGTTGAGGAGCCCCCAGAGAGCTAACCTGTATTGGAGCACCCAGAGAGCTAACCTGTATTGGAGCACCCAGAGAGCTAACCTGTATTGGCCCACATGTTGAAAGGAGCACCTCAGAGAGCTAACCTGTATTGGAGCACCCAGAGAGCTAACCTGTATTGGAGCACCCAGAGAGCTAACCTGTATTGGAGCACCCAGAGAGCTAACCTGTATTGGCCCACATGTTGAAAGGAGCACCTCAGAGAGCTAACCTGTATTGGAGCACCCAGAGAGCTAACTTGTATTGGAGCACCCAGAGAGCTAACCTGTATTGACCCACATGTTGAAAGGAGCACCCAGAGAGCTAACCTGTATTGACCCACATGTTGAAAGGAGCACCCAGAGAGCTAACCTGTATTGACCCACATGTTGAAAGGAGCACCTCAGAGAGCTAACCTGTATTGGAGCACCCAGAGAGCTAACCTGTATTGACCCACATGTTGAAAGGAGCACCTCAGAGAGCTAACTTGTATTGGCCCACATGTTGAAAGGAGCACCTCAGAGAGCTAACCTGTATTGGCCCACATGTTGAAAGGAGCACCTCAGAGAGCTAACCTGTATTGGCCCACATGTTGAAAGGAGCACCTCAGAGAGCTAACCTGTATTGGCCCACATGTTGAAAGGAGCACCCCAGAGAGCTAAACTGTATTGGAGCACCTCAGAGAGCTAACCTGTATTGATCCACATGTTGAAAGGAGCACCTCAGAGAGCTAACCTGCATTGATCCACATGTTGAAAAGACCCCCCCATTTGATAGTGTGGGTGAATTCCAATCACACTCAGGCTTCACATTACTGGGACCCAATCACATTCAGGCTTCACATTACTGGGACCAATCACATTCAGGCTTGACATTACTGGGACCCAATCACATTCAGGCTTCACATTACTGGGACCAATCACATTCAGGCTTCACATTACTGGGACCAATCACATTCAGGCTTCACATTACTGGGACCCAATCACATTCAGGCTTCACATTCCTGGGACCAATCACATTCAGGCTTCACATTCCTGGGACCAATCACATTCAGGCTTCACATTACTGGGACCAATCACACTCAGGCTTCACATTACTGGGACCAATCACATTCAGGCTTCACATTACTGGGACCAATCACACTCAGGCTTCACATTACTGGGACCAATCACATTCATGCTTCACATTACTGGGACACTGCCATGAACTCAAACAAGACACGTTCTTATAGCTTTTAACAGTGGTGCTCCACCTCCCAATGAGTTAGAGAGCTTGTTTATGCAGCTGGTTTGAGCAAAGATAGAGCCTCGTTAATTAGTCCTTCTCATGAATAAACAGCCTGCAGTATGGAGACAGGGTAATAGACTGGTAGTGTAGGTCTTTACAGCATGTGTACTGGCAGTGTCGGTCTGTACAGCATGTCATTGATGAATGTGTGAAAGCTGAATGGAGGCCATCCTTGGAAGGAGTCTCGTTGTGTCCCTGCCACAGGGAGAGAAAGGGCTGGAGGAGGGCACACCCAGACTGAGACACTGACACACACGCACGATCGCATGCAAACACACAACACACACACACACTCCCCTTGTCTTGCCTGCAGGAATACGGACACTACAGATGTGTATAGCCAGGACATCTGCTCTCTCTTTGGCCATTGTCAAGGAACCATGCAGTCGGCAGTGGAAGGGACTGCCAGAGGGCCAGACAGCTCACGACAACAAAGAGGCCTTGTCAGAAACCACCATTAAGCCGGGTCACTTCAGTCACAAGTGCTGCTAGCTGCAGGAAGGACTCGGGATCATGCGTTCGCCGGCTCATAACTCCCTCGGAGTTATTCTTTCAGCTAGTCCTCTCTAGCCTTGTCAGGTAGAGTCACAATCACACTATTCACAGAAGAGAAAGGAGAAATTCAAGTTGCTTTGGTTCATAATCTCTTTTTTTCTTCAGTGTTTTCAGACTATAGTGGTTAGTGGGTAAAGTGTACTTATCAGGTTTCAGGTAAGACCCAAGTGTTGAAGTACCAATGTTTATTGCAACAGAGGCAGGCAAACGACAGGTCAAGGCAGGCAAACGACAGGTCAAGGCAGGCAAACGACAAGTCAAGGCAGGCAAACGACAGGTCAAGGCAGGGCAAACGACAGGTCAAGGCAGGGCAAACGACAGGTCAAGGCAGGCAAACGACAGGTCAAGGAAGGCAAACGACAGGTCATGGTAGGCAAACGACAGGTCAAGGAAAGGCAAACGACAGGTCAAGGCAGGCAAATGACAGGTCAAGGAAAGGCAAACGGCAGGTCAAGGCAGGCAAACGACAGGTCAAGGAAAGGCAAACGACAGGTCAAGGCAGGCAGGGGTTGATAATCCAAGGCAGTGAGGCCAAGGTACAGGACGGCAGGCAGGGTCATGTCAGGCAAGGGTCAAAACCAGGAGGACGAGGAAAAAGAGAGACTGGGGAAAAGCGCAGGTTGACTTAAACAAACAAGACGAACTGGCCCAGACAGAAAGAGAATACAGGGATAAATACCCAGGGGATAAGTGGGGAAGATGGGCGACACCTGGAGGTGGGTGGAGACAAGCACAAAGACAGGTGAAACAGATCAGGGCGTGACAGTACCCTCCCTTAGAGATAATTAGTCCTCTCCTCTCGCCCTGTCAGGTACAGTCATACTCCAAACTGTTCACTGAAGAGAATTTTAATCTTATTTTTTCAGTATTTTTGGAGGCTAGTGGGTTTACATTGAGTGGACAAATCATTAGGAACACCTGCTCTTTCCATGACATAGACTGACCAGGTGAATCCAGGTGAAAGCTATGATCCCTTATTGATGTCACTTGTTAAATTCACTTCAATCAGTGTAGATGAAGGTGAGGAGATGGGATAAAGAAGGATTTTTAAAAGCCTTAAAACAATTGAGACATGGATTGTGTACGTGTGTAATTCAGAGGGTAAATATTTAAGTGCCTTTGAACGGGGTAGGTGGCAGGTGCACCAGTTTGTGTCAAGAACTGCAACGCTACTGGGTTTTTCACGCTCAACAGTTTCAATCAATCAATCAATCAATCAATTAATCAAATGTATTTATATAGCCCTTCTTACATCAGCTGATATCTCAAAGTGCTGTACAGAAACCCAGCCTAAAACCCCAAAAAGCAAGTAATGCAGATGTAGAAGCACGGTGGCTAGGAAACACTCCCTAGAAAAGGCCAAAACCTAGGAAGAAACCTAGAGAGGAACCAGGCTCTGAGGGGTGGCCAGTCCTCTTCTGGCTGTGCCGGGTGGAGATTATAATTGTACATGGACATTAAGGCCAGATTGTTTCTTCAAGATTTTCAAACGTTCATAGAAGACCAGCAGGGTCAAATAATAATCAGTGGTTGTAGAGGGTGCAAGAGGGCAGCACCTTGGGAGTTAATGTCACTTGGCTTTTCATAGCCGAGGATTCAGAGGTCGAGGAGGGGGGGGGCAGAGAACAGGTCAGGGTCCCATAGCCGCAGGCAGAACAGTAGAAATTGGAGCAGCAGCACGACCAGGTGGATTAGACGGGGACAGCCAGGAGTTGTCATGCCAGGTAGTCCTGAGGCATGTTCCTAGGGCTGAAGTCCTCCGGGAGGGAAGAGAGAGATGGGAGAATTAGAGAGAGCATACGTACGTTCATGTAGGACACAGGAGATTTACACCAGATAAGACAGGAGATTTACACCACATAAGACAGGAGATTTACACCACATAAGACAGGAGATTTACACCAGATAAGACAGGAGATTTACACCAGATAAGACAGGAGATTTACACCAGATAAGACCGGAGATTTACACCAGATAAGACAGGAGATTTACACCAGATAAGACAGGAGATTTACACCAGATAAGACTGGAGATTTACACCAGATAAGACAGGAGATTTACACCAGATATGACTGGAGATGTACACCAGATAAGACCGGAGATTTACACCAGATAAGACTGGAGATTTACACCAGATAAGACAGGAGATTTACACCAGATAAGACTGGAGATTTACACCTGATAAGAAAGGAGATTTACACTAGATAAGACCGGAGATTTACAGATAAGAGGTCCTGTTGAGGATCACTATGGTGGATCTATAGGGAGACAGGTCTCCTGTTGAGGACCACTATGGTGGATATATAGGGTGACAGTTCTCCTGTTGAGGACCACTATGGTGGATCTATAGGGTGACAGTTCTCCTGTTGAGGACCACTATGGTGGATCTATAGGGAGATAGGTCTCCTGTTGGGGACCACTATAGTGGATCTATAGGGTGGATCTATAGAGTGGATCTATAGGGTGACAGGTCTCCTGTTGAGGACCACTATGGTGGATATATAGGGTGACAGTTCTCCTGTTGAGGACCACTATGGTGGATCTATAGGGTGACAGTTCTCCTGTTGAGGACCACTATGGTGGATCTATAGGGTGACAGTTCTCCTGTTGAGGACCACTATGGTGGATTTATCCTGTTGAGGACCACTATGGTGGATCTATAGGGTGGATCTATAGGGTGGATCTATAGGGAGACAGTTCTCCTGTTGAGGACCACTATGGTGGATTTATCCTGTTGAGGACCACTATGGTGGATCTATAGGGTGGATATATAGGGTGACAGTTCTCCTGTTGAGGACCACTATGGTGGATCTATAGGGTGACAGGTCTCCTGTTGAGGACCACTATGGTGGATATATAGGGAGACAGTTCTCCTGTTGAGGACCACTATGGTGGATTTATCCTGTTGAGGATCACTATGGTTTATCTATAGGGAGACAGTTCTCCTGTTGAGGACCACTATGGTGGATCTATAGGTAGACAGTTCTCCTGTTGAGGACCACTATGGTGGATTTATAGGGTGGATTTATAGGGAGACAGTTCTCCTGTTGAGGACCACTATGGTGGATCTATAGGTAGACAGTTCTCCTGTTGAGGACCACTATGGTGGATCTATAGGGAGACAGTTCTCCTGTTGAGGACCACTATGGTGGATTTATCCTGTTGAGGATCACTATGGTGGATTTATAGGGTGGATGTATAGGGTGGATCTATAGGTAGACAGTTCTCCTGTTGAGGACCACTATGGTGGATCTATGGGGAGACAGTTCTCCTGTTGAGGACCACTATGGTGGATTTATCCTGTTGAGGATCACTATGGTGGATTTATAGGGTGGATGTATAGGGTGGATCTATAGGTAGACAGTTCTCCTGTTGAGGACCACTATGGTGGATCTATAGGGAGACAGTTCTCCTGTTGAGGACCACTATGGTGGATTTATCCTGTTGAGGATCACTATGGTTTATCTATAGGGTGACAGGTCTCCTGTTGAGGATCACTATGGTGGATCTATAGGGTGGATCTATAGGGTGACAGTTCTCCTGTTGAGGATCACTATGGTGGATCTATAGGGTGGATCTATAGGGTGACAGTTCTCCTGTTGAGGACCACTATGGTGGATCTATAGGGTGACAGTTCTCCTGTTGAGGACCACTATGGTGGATTTATAGGGTGGATTTATAGGGAGACAGTTCTCCTGTTGAGGGCCACTATGGTGGATTTATAGGGAGACAGGTCTCCTGTTGAGGACCACTATGGTGGATTTATAGGGTGGATTTATAGGGAGACAGTTCTCCTGTTGAGGGCCACTATGGTGGATTTATAGGGAGACAGTTCTCCTGTTGGGGACCACTATGGTGGATCTATAGGGAGACAGTTCTCCTGTTGAGGGCCACTATGGTGGATCTATAGGGTGACAGTTCTCCTGTTGGGGACCACTATGGTGGATCTATAGGGAGACAGGTTTCCTGTATACATTAGAAATCTAATGATATCTATACGGTACATTCTGGAATCCATGGAACTCATCATACATTACTATTGGACATCCCTGCTGGCGCTGATCCGTGCTGATTGGTTTCCCTCTAGTTAAAATGGAGGGTGTGTTTACGGCTAGAGGGGATAGTCCAGAAGCACGGCTGTTTTTCCTGACTGAACGGAGAGGAAATGAGATCCTCCCTCTAGTTCGGCCCGTCCGAGTCGTCTTGTGTTTGTTTTCCTGTTTGATAAGGGACCGGGTCAGAATCAGAAGTGGTAAGAGAGAAGAAAGAGGACAT
>NW_025746021.1:102500-140000 GCF_021184085.1 Oncorhynchus gorbuscha | reverse complement strand
AAAAGGGAGTACCATCATCCTTAAAGGGGGGTTACCATCATCCTTAAAAAGGGGGGTACCATCATCCTTAAGAAGGGGGTACCATCATCCTTAAGAAGGGGTACCATCATCCTTAAGAAGGGAGGGTACCATCATCCTTAAAGGGGTACCATCATCCTTAAGAATGGGGGTACCATCATCCTTAAGAAGGGGGTACCATCATCCTTAAGAATGGGGGGTACCATCATCCTTAAGAAGGGGGGGTACCATCATCCTTAAGAATGGGGGGTACCATCATCCTTAAGAATGGGGGGTACCATCAACCTTAAAGGGGGGTACCATCATCCTTAAAAATGGGAGGTACCATCATCCTTAAGAATGGGGGGTACCATCATCCTTAAGAAGGGGGGTTTATAAGGGGATGTGATTATGGTATTTTATATAAGGGGATGTGATTATGGTATTTTAAATAAGGGGATGTGATTATGGTATTTTATATAAGGGGATGTGATTATCAGTCTGCTTATATAAGGGGATGTGATTATGGTATTTTATATAAGGGGATGTGATTATCAGCCTGTGTATATAAGGGGGTGTGATTACGGTATTTTATATAAGGGGATGTGATTATGGTATTTTATATAAGGGGATGTGATTATGGTATTTTATATAAGGGGATGTGATTATGGTATTTTATATAAGGGGATGTGATTATGGTATGTTATATAAGGGGATGTGATTATGGTATTTTATATAAGGGGATGTGATTATGGTATTTTATATAAGGGGATGTGATTATGGTATTTTATATAAGGGGATGTGATTATGGTATTTTATAGAAGGGGATGTGATTATGGTATTTTATATAAGGGGATGTGATTATGGTATTTTATATAAGGGGATGTGATTATGGTATTTTATATAAGGGGATGTGATTATGGTATTTTATATAAGGGGATGTGATTATGGTATTTTATAGAAGGGGATGTGATTATGGTATTTTATATAAGGGGATGTGATTATGGTATTTCATGAAGTGTCTTCTTAACGAGGAGCAAAAACCAAGCTTCGAGGTTAAATGTGTGAAGGCCAAGCTTTTGGAGGGTGAGGCGGAGCGAGTGGTGGGGGGGGGGGGTTGATTAATTTCACGTCCCATAATGTGATTTGCGATATCTCCTCTTCTCCTGCCCTTGGTAGTGGGAGATGTGGAGATGGGAACGAGGGCTGTGTTATTAACGATGCTCTGCATTGTAAATGTTTACAGACATACTAAACCAGAATTAAAGAGAGATGAGAGAAGGGTGTGGATGATTACAAATTCACCATCATTCCCAGATTGATGTCTCGTTACTGAATACAAATTCACAGGTTAAACCACTGGTGTGTAGCAGTGGAAATGAGTGTAGAGACACCGCACACACCCCACACGTGAGGAGCAGGGTGGGGGTGGGGGTGGGGGTGGGGGCAGTTCCAGGAAGACATCAGAGGGCATCATTAACTCCAGAGCATCCAATAAGACCAGAGTGTGTGTGTGTGTGTGTGTGTGTGTGTGTGTGTGTGTGTGTGTGTGTGTGTGTGTGTGTGTGTGTGTGTGTGTGTGTGTGTGTGTGTGTGTGTGTGTGTGTGTGTGTGTGTGAGAGAGAAGGCTGTTCATTGACTACAGCTCAGCGCTCAACGCCATAGTGGCCACGAAGCTCATCACTGAGCTTAGGATCCTGGGTCTGAACACCTCTCTCTGTAACTGGACCCTGGGTCTGAACACTCTCTCTGTAACTGGACCCTGGGTCTGAACACCTCTCTCTGTAACTGGACCCTGGGTCTGAACACCTCTCTCTGTAACTGGACCCTGGGTCTGAACACCTCTCTGTAACTGGACCCTGGGTCTGAACACCTCTCTCTGTAACTGGACCCTGGGTCTGAACCCCACCCTCTGCAACTGGACCCTGGGTCTGAACACCTCTCTCTGTAACTGGACCCTGGGTCTGAACACCTCTCTCTGTAACTGGACCCTGGGTCTGAACACCTCTCTCTGTAACTGGACCCTGGGTCTGAACACCCTCTCTGTAACTGGACCCTGGGTCTGAACACCTCTCTCTGTAACTGGACCCTGGGTCTGAACACCTCTCTCTGTAACTGGACCCTGGGTCTGAACACCTCTCTCTGTAACTGGACCCTGGGTCTGAAACACTCTCTCTGTAACTGGACCCTGGGTCTGAACACCTCTCTCTGTAACTGGACCCTGGGTCTGAACACCTCTCTCTGTAACTGGACCCTGGGTCTGAACACCTCTCTCTGTAACTGGACCCTGGGTCTGAACACCTCTCTCTGTAACTGGACCCTGGGTCTGAACACCTCTCTCTGTAACTGGACCCTGGGTCTGAACACCTCTCTCTGTAACTGGACCCTGGGTCTGAACACCTCTCTCTGTAACTGGACCCTGGGTCTGAACACCTCTCTCTGTAACTGGACCCTGGGTCTGAACACCTCTCTCTGTAACTGGACCCTGGGTCTGAACACCTCTCTCTGTAACTGGACCCTGGGACTGAACACCTCTCTCTGTAACTGGACCCTGGGACTGAACACCTCTCTCTGTAACTGGACCCTGGGTCTGAACACCTCTCTCTGTAACTGGACCCTGGGTCTGAACACCTCTCTCTGTAACTGGACCCTGGGTCTAAACATCTCTCTCTGTAACTGGACCCTGGGTCTGAACACCTCTCTCTGTAACTGGACCCTGGGTCTGAACACCTCTCTCTGTAACTGGACCCTGGGTCTGAACACCTCTCTCTGTAACTGGACCCTGGGTCTGAACACCTCTCTCTGTAACTGGACCCTGGGTCTGAACACCTCTCTCTGTAACTGGACCCTGGGTCTGAACACCTCTCTCTGTAACTGGACCCTGGGTCTGAACCCCACCCTCTGCAACTGGACCCTGGGTCTGAACACCTCTCTCTGTAACTGGACCCTGGGTCTGAACACCTCTCTCTGTAACTGGACCCTGGGTCTGAACACCTCTCTCTGTAACTGGACCCTGGGTCTGAACACCTCTCTCTGTAACTGGACCCTGGGTCTGAACACCTCTCTCTGTAACTGGACCCTGGGTCTGAACACCTCTCTCTGTAACTGGACCCTGGGACTAAACACTAAACACCTAAACAAGTAAAAGGAGAGCCGGACAGGCCCCCCATAAACATCGACAGGGCTGTAGTGGAGTGGGTCGAGAGTTTCAAGTTCCTTGGTGTCCACATCACCAACGAACTATCATGGTCCAAACACACCAAAACAGTCGTGAAAAGGGAACGACAACACCTTTCCCCTTCAGGAGACTGAAAAGATTTGTCATGGGTCCCCAGATCCTCAAAAGCTTCTACAGCTTCTACCATCGAGAGCATCCTGACCGGTTGCATCACTGCCTGGTATTTCAACTGCTCGGCCTCCGACCGCAAGGCGCTACAGAGGGTAGTGCGAACGGCCCAGTACATCACTGGGGCCAAGCTCCCTGCCATCCAGGACCTCTATACCAGGCGGTGTCAGAGGGTAGTATATACAGCCCAGTACATCACTGGAGCCAAGCTTCCTGCCATCCAGGACCTCTATACCAGGCGGTGTCAGAGGGTAGTATATACAGCCCAGTACATCACTGGAGCCAAGCTTCCTGCCATCCAGGACCTCTATACCAGGCGGTGTCAGAGGGTAGTATATACAGCCCAGTACATCACTGGAGCCAAGCTTCCTGCCATCCAGGACCTCTATACCAGGCGGTGTCAGAGGGTAGTGTATACAGCCCAGTACATCACTGGGGCCAAGCTCCCTGCCATCCAGGACCTCTATACCAGGCGGTGTCAGAGGGTAGTGTATACAGCCCAGTACATCACTGGGGCCAAGCTTCCTGCCATCCAGGACCTCTATACCAGGCGGTGTCAGAGGGTAGTATATACAGCCCAGTACATCACTGGAGCCAAGCTTCCTGCCATCCAGGACCTCTATACCAGGCGGTGTCAGAGGGTAGTATATACAGCCCAGTACATCACTGGAGCCAAGCTTCCTGCCATCCAGGACCTCTATACCAGGCGGTGTCAGAGGAAAGGCCCCACTGGGGCCGAGCTCCCTGCCATTCAGGACCTCTATACCAGGCGGTGTCAGAGGAAAGGCCCCACTGGGGCCGAGCTTCCTGCCATCCAGGACCTCTATACCAGGTGGTGTCAGAGGGTAGTGTATACAGCCCGGTACATCACTGGAGCCAAGCTTCCTGCCATCCAGGACCTCTATACCAGGCGGTGTCAGAGGAAAGCCCATAAAATTGACAGAGACTCCAGTCACCCAAGTCATATACATTTTCCCTGCTACCGCACGGCAAGCGGTACCCGGAGTGCCAAATTCTAGGTCCAAGAGGCTTCTCAACAGCTTCTACCCTCAAGCCATAAGACTCCTGAACATCTAATTAAATGGCTCCCCAGGGTATTGCTTTGCCCCCCCCTCTTTACACTGCTGCTACTCTCTGTTGTTATCATCTATGCATAGTCACTTTTTAATAAGTTTACATACACCTTAGCCAAATACATTTAACTCCGTTTTTCACAATTCCTGACATTTAATCCTAGTAAAAATTCTCTGTTTTAGGTCAGTTAGGATCACCACTTTATTTTCCGAATTGCTAGCTTTTAGTACTGTTAGGGGTAACTGGCTAGCTACTAGTACTGTTAGCTAGCCAGATAGCCACAAATAATAGTTAGCTAGCTAGCTACACACAAAGAATTTGGCATCTATCTTGCATAACGTCAGTTTTTAGGTCATATAGTGTACATGTACTGTATCTAGCTGATAGTCCTGAAGTAAAACGTTTTCTTTGAGTACATCTGGTTTGGTCTCTATTGTTGTCATTATCCTGGCTTGAAGAGGGGTCAGTGAATGGCTAAGTCCATAGAAAGTCAATGGGGATAACTGGCTAGCTAGCTAGCCTTGAAGTATTGAAAGCTAACCACAATAAATGTACATCTACCTTGCGTAACATTAGTTTTAGGTAATTTGTCCCGTTTAACTAGCTGGCTAGCTAGATTATTACGATTCACGTATCTGATAGTTATGAAGTAAAACGTTTATTATTATTTAGCGTTGTTTATATCTTGTTTGGTCTCTATTGTTGTCATTGTCCTGACTGGAAGGTAAGTCGCTCTGGATAAGAGCGTCTGCTAAATGACTTAAATGTAAATGTAAATGGAAGGAGGTTCAGTGGAGGGGGAGGTGCAGCGTGAGCTAATACAGTAGGGGAGTGCTGAGGTAATACAGTAGGGGAGTGCTGAGGTAATACAGTAGGGGAGTGCTGAGGTAATACAGTAGGGGGAGTGCTGAGGTAATACAGTAGGGGGAGTGCTGCTCAGCGTGAGGTAATACAGTAGGGGGAGTGCTGCTCAGCGTGAGGTAATACAGTAGGGGGAGTGCTGCTCAGCGTGAGGTAATACAGTAGGGGAGTGCTGAGGTAATACAGTAGGGGAGTGCTGAGGTAATACAGTAGGGGAGTGCTGCTCAGCGTGAGGTAATACAGTAGGGGAGTGCTGCTCAGCGTGAGGTAATACAGTAGGGGGAGTGCTGCTCAGCGTGAGGTAATACAGTAGGGGGAGTGCTGCTCAGCGTGAGGTAATACAGTAGGGGAGTGCTGAGCTAATACAGTAGGGGGAGTGCTGAGCTAATACAGTAGGGGAGTGCTGAGCTAATACAGTAGGGGGAGGTGCAGCGTGAGGTAATACAGTAGGGGAGTGCTGAGGTAATACAGTAGGGGAGTGCTGCTCAGCGTGAGGTAATACAGTAGGGGAGTGCTGAGGTAATACAGTAGGGGAGTGCTGAGGTAATACAGTAGGGGAGGTGCAGCGTGAGGTAATACAGTAGGGGGAGGTGCAGCGTGAGGTAATACAGTAGGGGGAGTGCTGAGGTAATACAGTAGGGGGAGTGCTGAGGTAATACAGTAGGTGGAGTGCTGAGGTAATACAGTAGGGGAGTGCTGAGGTAATACTGCAGGGGTGTGCTGCTCAGTGTGAGGTAATACAGTAGGGGGAGTGCTGCTCAGCGTGAGGTAATACAGTAGGGGGAGTGCTGCTCAGCGTGAGGTAATACAGTAGGGGAGTGCTGCTCAGCGTGAGGTAATACAGTAGGGGAGTGCTGCTCAGCGTGAGGTAATACAGTAGGGGAGTGCTGCTCAGCGTGAGGTAATACAGTAGGGGAGTGCTGCTCAGCGTGAGGTAATACAGTAGGGGAGTGCTGCTTAGCGTGAGGTAATACAGTAGGGGGAGTGTGAGGTAATACAGTAGGGGGAGTGCTGCTCAGCGTGAGGTAATACAGTAGGGGGAGTGCTGCTCAGCGTGAGGTAATACAGTAGGGGGAGTGCTGCTCAGCGTGAGGTAATACAGTAGAGGGAGTGCTGCTCAGTGTGAGGTAATACAGTAGGGGGAGTGCTGCTCAGTGTGAGGTAATACAGTAGGGGGAGTGCTGCTCAGTGTGAGGTAATACAGTAGGGGGAGTGCTGCTCACCGTGAGGTAATACAGTAGGGGGAGTGCTGAGGTAATACAGTAGGGGGAGTGCTGCTCAGCGTGAGGTAATACAGTAGGGCACATATGTCAGAGTCAAGGCCCGCGGGCCACATCCGGCCCGCGAGAAGGTTTTTTACGGCCCCTGGGATGATCTTGATTTATTATTAGAACCGGCCCGCAGACCGCAGCAATCCGGCAGCCCGCAGATCTTTTACACGCACCAATACTACATTTCCCACAATGCAACGGTGACGCACCGAGCAGTAGGCTGCTTCATTTCAATATTTATTGGCACAGCAGTTGTCAGCATCACAGTAAAATTAACTTTCAGATACCCATCAAAAATGGCAAAACGGAAGGTGGACACTGAGAACCGGGGTTTCAAACAAGGTGGGAGTCGGAGTATTTGTTCACGGAGGTAGCTGGAAAACCTGTGTGTCTTCTGTGTGGAGAAAGTGTGGCGGTACTGAAAGAGTATAATCTGAGACGACATTATGAAACGAAACACGCGGACAAAAACAAGAATATGGACATGGAACAAAGGCTACAAAAGGCAGAGGAATTAAAACGAGGCCTCAAATCTCGACAGGCTCTGTTCAAAAAGCCAAATCACAAGGCCAGGCTGCTGTCAAGGCCAGTTTTATTTTGGCAGAAGAGATCGCTAAATCAGCCCGGCCATTTACGGAGGGGGATTTCATCAAACTGCATGATTAAAGTTTGTGACGAAGTTTGCCCAGAAAAAAGGCAACTCTTTTTAAATGTGAGTCTGAGCAGAAACACCATTGCCGAGAGAGTAGACCAGTTGTCCATCAATCTAAAAGAGCAGCTTGTGAAAAAGGGAAAAGATTTCATTGCATATTCCTTGGCTGTGGATGAGAGCACCGACATTTCTGACATTGCCCAGTTGTCAATTTTCATCCGCGGAGTGGACTCCAGCCTAAGCGTGACAGAGGAGTTTTTGGCTTTACGTCCTATGCATGGCACAACTACGGGGCATGATTTGTATGAAGAGGTGTCAAGATGTGTAAATGAGATGGAGCTGCCTTGGGAAAAACTCGTGGGTTTGACAACCGACGGAGCACCTGCGATGTGTGGACACAGGAGCGGACTGGTGGGGAAGATACGGGAAAAGATGCAAGAGGAAAACGCGACAGGTGAGCTGACAGCTTATCATTGTATCATACACCAGGAAGCGTTGTGCGGTAAAGCCTTGAAAATGGAGCATGTAATGAGCATCATCACGCGCACAGTTAACTTTATCAGAGCCAAAGGTTTGAATCACCGCCAGTTCAAGGCATTTCTGACGGAGTTAGAAACGGAGCATGGTGATTTGCCTTATCACACAGAGGTGCGATGGCTAAGCCAGGGAAAGGTGCTTCAAAGATGTTTCGAGCTTCGTGAGGAGATTTGTCTGTTCTTGGACAGCAAAGGGAAAGACACAACACAACTCCGAGACGAAATGTTTCTGTGTGAAATGGCTTTTCTGTGTGACATTACGAGTCATCTGAATGCAATGAACTTGCAGCTGCAGGGTCGGGATCGTGTCATCTCTGATATGTACAGTACAGTGAAGGCATTTAAAACCAAACTGACTCTGTGGGAGACGCAGATGCGGAAAGAAAATTTGAGCCACTTTCCCAGCTGCCAGACCATGAAAGAGAAGCTCTCTACCAGTGCGTTCCCGAGCGCACAGTTGGCTGATAAAATAGGTATGCTTGCCGCTGACTTTCGACGCCGATTTGCTGACTTTGAAGCACAAAAAAGCAGGTTGGAACTGCTCGGTAACCCATTTGCTGTTGACGTGGAAAGCTCACCACCAAACCTCCAAATGGAGTTGATTGACCTCCAATGCAATGATGCACTGAGGGCAAAATATGCGGCAGTGGGTGCTGCGGAGTTCGCCCGTTTCCTCCCCGACACAATGCCCCAGCTGCGCATCCAGGCTGCTCAAACGTTGTCTATGTTTGGCAGCACATACCTGTGTGAACAACTGTTTTCTTTGATGAACTTGAACAAAACATCACACAGAAGTCGACTTACTGCTGAACACCTCCACTCAATTCTGAGGATTTCCTCAGCTCAGAGCCTTACCCCGAACATTGATGAACTTGTGGAAAAGATGGGACACCACCAAGTATCACCCTCAACCTCAAACAAGTGAACATTACTGTGCAATCACATATTTAGAGTTTTTACTCAGTTCAAGTTTAAAAGTTAAAGTTTAATATTTGTTTTCACTGCATGTTACTTCTCCTTAAACAAAGTGTTGTTTTTGATTAATAGATTTTTGCACTTTATTTTATTGTATTTCAATCCAATTATATTTTAAAAATATTTCAGTTGAGTGGATGATAGAAAATTGCTATTATTGTTTTTTTCTTTGAAGTAAATTTAGCCCACTTTTGCTAAAATAGAAAATATAGGCTACTGATGGTGCCTTGAATACCGGTTTCTTTCATTTAATGTTCATGTTATGGGGATTTTTATATAAAGGAAATTTGTCTTTTGTGTCTGTTGAAAATTAAAGATTACTGACAGAGCCATAAGAAAATATTGCTTTATTTATCTGATCATATTGGAATATATTTGTTAGGTTTCAGTAGGTTCAATTAGGTTCACTAGACTATATGCGTCATTTAAAAAATTTTCAATGAACATTCGAACAGTCCGGCCCTCGGCTTGTAGCTAAATTTTTTATTTGGCCCTCCGTCCATTTGACTTTGACACCCCTGCAGTAGGGGGAGTGCTGCTCAGCGTGAGGTAATACAGTAGGGGGAGTGCTGCTCAGCGTGAGGTAATACAGTAGGGGGAGTGCTGCTCAGTGTGAGGTAATACAGTAGGGGGAGTGCTGCTCAGCGTGAGGTAATACAGTAGGGGGAGTGCTGAGGTAATACAGTAGAGGGAGTGCTGAGGTAATACAGTAGGGGGAGTGCTGAGGTAATACAGTAGGGGGAGTGTGAGGTAATACAGTAGGGGGAGTGTGAGGTAATACAGTAGAGGGAGTGCTGAGGTAATACAGTAGGGGGAGTGCTGAGGTAATACAGTAGGGGAGTGTGAGGTAATACAGTAGGGGGAGTGTGAGGTAATACAGTAGGGGGAGTGCTGAGGTAATACAGTAGGGGAGTGTGAGGTAATACAGTAGAGGGAGTGCTGAGGTAATACAGTAGGGGGAGTGTGAGGTAATACAGTAGGGGGGAGTGTGAGGTAATACAGTAGAGGGAGTGCTGAGGTAATACAGTAGGGGGAGTGTGAGGTAATACAGTAGAGGGAGTGCTGAGGTAATACAGTAGGGGGAGTGTGAGGTAATACAGTAGGGGGAGTGCTGCTCAGCGTGAGGTAATACAGTAGGGGAGTGCTGAGGTAATACAGTAGGGGAGTGCTGCTCAGCGTGAGGTAATACAGTAGGGGGAGTGCTGCTCAGCGTGAGGTAATACAGTAGGGGGAGTGCTGCTCAGCGTGAGGTAATACAGTAGGGGAGTGCTGCTCAGCGTGAGGTAATACAGTAGGGGAGTGCTGCTCAGCGTGAGGTAATACAGTAGGGGAGTGCTGCTCAGCGTGAGGTAATACAGTAGGGGAGTGCTGAGGTAATACAGTAGGGGGAGTGCTGAGGTAATACAGTAGGGGGAGTGCTGAGGTAATACAGTAGGGGAGTGTGAGGTAATACAGTAGGGGAGTGCTGAGGTAATACAGTAGGGGAGTGCTGAGGTAATACAGTAGGGGGAGTGCTGCTCAGTGTGAGGTAATACAGTAGGGGGAGTGCTGCTCAGTGTGAGGTAATACAGTAGGGGGAGTGCTGAGGTAATACAGTAGGGGGAGTGCTGCTCAGCGTGAGGTAATACAGTAGGGGGAGTGCTGCTCAGCGTGAGGTAATACAGTAGGGGGAGTGCTGCTCAGCGTGAGGTAATACAGTAGGGGGAGTGCTGCTCAGCGTGAGGTAATACAGTAGAGGGAGTGCTGCTCAGCGTGAGGTAATACAGTAGAGGGAGTGCTGCTCAGCGTGAGGTAATACAAGAATGAACTCAGAGCATGAGAGAGTGTGGAGCACGGTAGTACGCAGATTGAGAAACAGCCAGAGAGACAGACAGAGATTGTGTGTGTGTGTGTGTGTGTGTGTTACTCTGCTCAACCGACAATTTGAATTAGCCAACAAACTACAGGTCACCTTCCTCATTGACCGAAGATGGGAGATGATGCAATGTTATCAGTCTGTGTCAGTGCATGAGACTGTGTTCAACACTACATGGCAGAGCTCAGTAAACCATGGTTCAGCTGGGTCCATGATGCGGTCTCTGACACACACACACACACACACACACACACACACACACACACACACACACACACACACACACACACACACACACACACACACACACACACACACACACACACACACACACACACACACACACACACACACACACACACACACACACACACACACACACACCCCTGCCAGAGAGGGTTGGTTTACAAGCCTGTGGAACTAGCCAGGCCATCTGTCTGGCTCCATAGGGTAGAGTGTGTGTGTGTGTGTGTGTGTGCAGTAGGGATGTTTTCTTTTTTAAATAATTTCACTCTTCGAATAATATCATGAATTTCTGTTGGATATCTGAAATACATGTGTTTTTTGTAAACATACGATTTTAACCTGAGCACTTCTGTGTGTGTGTGTGTGTGTGTGTGTGTGTGTGTGTGTGTGTGTGTGTGTGTGTGTGTGTGTGTGTGTGTGTGTGTGTGTGTGTGTGTGTGTGTGTGTGTGTGTGTGTGTGTGTGTGTGTGTGAGCACTTCTGTGGAAACGAGGCGGGCGTTCGATTGCTGCAGCTGTGGAGGGGATGGGATGTGAGGTGGGAGCGAGCAGACGGGGAGAGAGGAGCAGTAGCCAAAGCAACTCGGCTACAACCAAAACTAGATCACTTGCAGCAGCCAACTATCTAGCGAGGCTAATTGAGGCTACAGCCAAAACTATATAATTTGCTACAGCCAACTAGCTACGCTAATTGAGGCTACAGCCAAAACTAGATAACTTACAGCAGCCAACTAGCTAGCTAGGCTAATTGAGGCTACAGCCAAAACTAGTTAACTTACAGCAGCCAACTAGCTAGCTAGGCTAATTGAGGCTATAGCCAAGACTAGATCACTTTCAGTTGCCAACTAGCTAGCTAGGCTAATTGAGGCTACAGCCAAAACTAGATAACTTGCTACAGCCAACTAGCTACGCTAATTGAGGCTACAGCCAGGACTAGCTTACTTGCAGCAGCCAACTAGCTAGCTAGGCTAATTGAGTCTACATTCAAAACTAGCTAACCTGCAGCAGCCAACTAGCTAGCTAGGCTAATTGAGGCTACAGCCAAAACTAGTTAACTTGCAGCAGCCAACTAGCTAGCTAGGCTCATTGAGGCTACAGCAAAAACTAGATCACTTGCAGCAGCCAACTAGCTAGCTAGGCTAATTGAGGCAACATGCTGTGCTTTCTCCCCGACCCCATTCAGATAAAACCACAGCCTACCTGTTGGGTTCTCGTCGTAGTCTACTCCTTCTCATTTCACTAACTTATAAATCGATCATCGTTTAATTCTCTAATGCATCGCGTTAGTGAACTCTCACTCCACTTGGTACACATTGAGCCTCTTTGTCGTATAAACAAGCTATACACGTGAAGGCTACAAGTCTTTTTAATAATAATAATATATGCCATTTAGCGGACGCTTTTATCCAAAGCGACTTACAGTCATGTGTGCATACATTCTACGTATGGGTGGTCCCGGGGATCGAACCCACTACCCTGGCGTTACAAGCGCCATGCTCTACCAACTGAGCTACAGGGCGCAGGGCTCCCGAATCGGGGCAGTGGTCTAAGGCACTGCATCTCAGCGCTAGAGGCGTCACTACAGACACCCTGGTTCGCATCCAGGCTGTATCACAACCGGCCGTGATTGGGAGTCCCATTGGGCGGCACACAATCTGTCCAGCGTTGTCCGGGTTTGACTGCTGTAGGCTGTTATTGTAAATATTAATTTGTTCTTAGCTGACTTGCCTAGTTAAACAAATAAAAAAATACATAGTATTTTTAGTTGTCCACATATTCTTAGTCAGAACCATCCAGAGTAGTGATGCTAGGCAGGCAGGTGCGGGCAGCGATCAGTTGAAGAGCATGCATTTGGTTTTACTAGCGTTTAGAGGCCACAGAAGGAGTGTTGTATGGTGTTGAAGCTCGTCTGAAGGGTAGATAGCACAGTGTCCAAGGATTGTTTTTTATATATATATAATAAATTGTTTACCTTTATTTAACTAGGCAAGTCAGTTAAGAACAAATTCTTATTTTCAATGACGGCCTAGGAACAGTGGGTTAACTGCCTTGTTCAGGGGCAGAACGACAGATTTGTACCTTGTCGGCGCGGGGGTTTGAACTTGCAACCTTCCGGTTACTAGTCCAACGCTCTAACCACTAGGCTACCCTGCCGCCAGATGTATACAGAATGGTGTCGTCTGCGTAGAGGTGGACCAGGGAATCACCAGCAGCAAGAGCGACATCATTGATATATACAGAGAAAAGTGTCAGCCCGAGAATTGAACCCTGTGGCACCCCCATAGAGACTGCCAGAGGCCCGGACAACAGACCCTCCGATTTGACACACTGAACTCTATCTGCGAAGTAGTTGGTGAACCAGGCGAGGCAGTCATTTGAGAACCCAAGGTGTTTAGTCTGCCGATAAGAATACGGTGATTGACAGAGACGAAAGCCTTGGCCAGGTCGATGAAGACGGCTGCACAGTAATGTCTTTTATCGATGGTGGCTATGATATCGTTTAGGACCTTGAGCGTGGCTGGGGTGGTGGGATTCGAAATGGTCACTTGGCTTTCGAAGACTTTAGAAAGGCAGTGCAGGTTGGATATAGGTCTGTAACAGTTTGGGTCTAGAGGCAGGGCAGGGCAGGATGGATATAGGTCTGTAACAGTTTGGGTCTAGAGGCATGGCAGGATGGATATGGGTCTGTAACAGTTTGGGTCTAGAGGCAGGGCAGGGCAGGATGGATATAGGTCTGTAGCTGTTTGGGTCTAGAGGCAGGGCAGGATGGATATAGGTCTGTAGCAGTTTGGGCCTAGAGGCAGGGCAGGATGGATATGGGTCTGTAACAGTGTGGGTCTAGAGGCAGGGCAGGATGGATATAGGTCTTTAACAGTTTGGGTCTAGAGGCAGGGCAAGATGGATATAGGTCTGTAACAGTTTGGGTCTAGAGGCAGGGCAGGGCAGGGCAAGATGGATATAGGTTTGTAACAGTTTGGGTCTAGAGGCAGGGCAGGATGGATATAGGTCTGTAACAGTTTGGGTCTAAAGGCAGGGCAGGATGGATATAGGTCTGTAACAGTTTGGGTCTAGAGGCAGGGCAGGATGGATATAGGTCTGTAACAGTTTGGGTCTAGAGGCAGGGCAGGATGGATATAGGTCTGTAACAGTTTGGGTCTAGAGGCAGGGCAGGGCAGGATGGATATAGGTCTGTAGCAGTTTGGGTTTAGAGGCAGGGCAGGATGGATATAGGTCTGTAGCAGTTTGGGACTGGAGGCAGGATAGGATGGATATGGGTCTGTAACAGTTTGGGTCTAGAGGCAGGGCAGGATGGATATAGGTCTGTAACAGTTTGGATCTAGAGGCAGGGCAGGATGGATATAGGTCTGTAGCAGTTTGGGTCTAGAGGCATGGCAGGATGGATATAGGTCTGTAACAGTTTGGGTCTAGAGGCAGGGCAGGATGGATATGGGTCTGTAACTGTTTGGGTCTAGAGGCAGGGCAGGATGGGTATAGGTCTGTAACAGTTTGGGTCTAGAGGCAGGGCAGGATGGATATAGATCTGTAACAGTTTGGGTCTAGAGGCAGGGCAGGATGGATATGGGTCTGTAACAGTTTGGGTCTAGAGGCAGGGCAGGATGGGTATAGGTCTGTAACAGTGTGGGTCTAGAGGCAGGGCAGGATGGATATAGGTCTGTAACAGTGTGGGTCTAGAGGCAGGATGGATATAGGTCTGTAACAGTTTGGGTCTAGAGGCAGGGCAGGGCAGGATGGATATAGGTCTGTAACAGTTTGGGGTCTAGAGGCAGGGCAGGATGGATATAGGTCTGTAACAGTTTGGGTCTAGAGGCAGGGCAGGATGGATATAGGTCTGTAACAGTTTGGGTCTAGAGGCAGGGCAGGGCAGGGCAGGATGGATATGGGTCTGTAACAGTTTGGGTCTAGAGTGTCTCCCCCTTTGAAGAGGGGGATGACCGCAGCCGCTTTCCAATCTTTAGGAATCTCAGACGATACGAAAGAAAGTTTGAACAGACTAGTAATAGGGGTTGCAACAATGGCGACAGTTACTTTTAGGAAGAGAGGGTCCAGATTGTCTAGCCCAGCTGATTTGTAGGGATCCAGATTTTGCAGCTCTTTCAGAACATCAGCTGTCTGGATTTGGGTGAAGGAGAAACGGGCTTGGGCCAGTTACTGTGGAGGGTGCAGAGCTGTTGACCGGGGTTGGGGTAACTAGGTGGAAAGCATGGCCAGCAGTAGAGAAATGCTTATTGAAATTCTTGATTATCGTGGATTTATCGGTGGTGACAGTGTTTCCTAGCCTCAGTGCAGTGGGCAGCTGCGAGGAGGTGCTCTTATTCTCCATGGACTTTACAGTGTCCCAAAACCTTTTAGAATTAGTGCTTGCAGGATTCAAATTTATGTTTGGAAAAGCTAGCTAGCTAGCTAGCTTTCCTAACTGACTGTGTATATTGGTTCCTGACGTCCCTGAAAAGTTGCATATCGCGGGGGCTATTTGATGCTAATGCAGTCCGCCACAGGGTGTTTTTGTGCTGGTCAAGGGCAGTCAAGTCTGGAGAGAACCAAGGGCTATATCTGTTCTTAGTTCTACATTTTTTGAATGTGGCTTATTTAAGATGGTGAGGAAAGCACTTTTAAAGAACAACCAGGCATCCTCTACTGACGGGATGAGGTCAAGGTTGATAGGAGAGGTGGAATAGAAAGACCTGCTCGCTGAAGTGTTTTAGGGAGCGTCTGACAGTGATTAGTGGAGGTCATTTGACCGCGGACCCATAACGGACGCAGGCAATGAGAAAGTGATCGCTGAGATCCTGGTTGAAGACAGCAGCGGTGTATTTAGAGGGCAAGTTGGTCAGGATGATATCTATGAGGGTGCCCATGTTAATGGATTTGGGGTTGTACCTGGTAGGTTCCTTGATAATTTGTGTGAGATTGAGGGCACCTATCTTAGATTGTAGGATGACAGGGGTGTTAAGCACGTCCCAATTTAGGTCACCGAGCAGTACGAACTCTGACGATAGATGGTGGGGGGGGGGGGGGGTCCGTTCACAAATGGTGTCCAGGGCACAGCTGGGAGCTGAGGGAGATCTATAACAAGCGGCAACAGTGAGGGACTTATTTCTGGAAAGGTGGATCTTCAGAATTAGAAGATCTAACTGTTTTGGTACAGACCTGGATAGCAAGACAGAACACTGCAGTAGACTGCAACTCCACCCCCTTTGGCAGACCTATCTTGATGGAAAATGTTGTAGTTGGGGATGGAAATTTCAGAATTGTTGGTGACCTTCCTAAGCCAGGATTCAGACACGTTTAGGACATCTGGGTTGGTGGAGTGTGCTAAAGCAGTCAATAAAACAAACTTAGGGAGGAGGCTTCTGATGTTAACATGCATGAACCCAAGGCTTAAACCCCACATGTGAGGTCTAATAGCAGCAGAACTACAGTAAACCAGAGGGGAGATCTCATGGCAGCAGAACTACAGTAAACCAGAGGGGAGATCTCATGGCAGCAGAACTACAGTAAACCAGAGGGGAGATCTCATGGCAGCAGAACTACAGTAAACCAGAGGGGAGATCTCATGGCAGCAGAACTACAGTAAACCAGAGGGGAGATCTCATGGCAGCAGAACTACAGTAAACCAGAGGGGAGATCTCATGGCAGCAGAACTACAGTAAACCAAAGGGGAGATCTCATGGCAGCAGTGTGATGATGACGGATGGTTGTGGCTGATACTCTATTAGACACGCCCACTGACGGCCCCTTTTCTCCTCCCCCTCACTGCCATTTCACAGGGAGGGCTGAAGTACGAAATGAGCAAACTAATAGAGAAAGGGTGTGTGTGTGTGTGTGTGTGTGTGCGTGCGTGCACGTGTGTGTATTTGGGTGTGGTGGTAGGAGAATTACGGTTCGTTGTAACTTGGTGATTGGCAAGGTGATTGGTTATGGTGTGACTTTAACCTCCTCCTGGACGCTAATGAAACCAGTTATGTCCTTGGAGAGTTACTGACGATTATTTCTCCACCCTCAATATCTTCTTCTCTCCTCCCTTCTCCCTCATATCCTCTCCACGCTCCTCTTCTCTCCTCCCTTCTCCCTCATCTCCTCTCCACCCTCATCTCCTCTCCTTTCCACGCTCCTCTTCTTTCCTCCCTTCTCCCTCATCTCCTTTCCACCCTCATCTCCTCTCTCCACGCTCCTCTCCTTTCCTCCCTTTTCCTCTCCTCCCTTCTCTCTCATCTCCTCTCCCACCCTCATCTCCTCTCTCCACACTCCTCTCCTTTCCTCCCTTCTCCTCTCCTCCTTCTCTCTCCTCTCCTCTCCACCCTCATCTCATCTCCTCTCCTCTCCTCTCCTTTCATCCCTTCTCCTTTCCTCCCTTCTCTCTCATCTCCTCATCTCCTCTCCTCTCCTTTCCTCCCTTCTCCTTTCCTCCCTTCTCTCTCATCTCCTCTCCACCCTCATCTCCTCTCCTTTCCTCCCTTCTCTCTCATCTCCTCTCCACCCTCATCTCCTCTCCTTTCCTCCCTTCTCTCTCATCTCCTCTCCACCCTCATCTCCTCTCTCCACACTCCTCTCCTTTCCTCCCTTCTCCTCTCCTCCCTTCTCTCTCCTCTCCTCTCCACCCTCATCTCCTCTCCTCTCCTCTCCTTTCATCCCTTCTCCTTTCCTCCCTTCTCTCTCATCTCCTCTCCACCCTCATCTCCTCTCCTCTCCTTTCCTCCCTTCTCTCTCATCTCCTCTCCTCTCCACCCTCCTCTCCTTTCCTCCCTTCTCTCCCCCTCCTTCCTCCTCATCTCCTCTCGTCCCTCCTCATCTCCTCTACTCCTCTCCTCCTCCCTCTTCATCTCCTCCCCTCTCCTCCCCCTCCCCTCTCCTCCCCTCCTCATCTTCTCTCCTCCCTCCTCCCTCCTCCCCCCACATCTCCTCACCTCCCTCCTACCCACTCAACTCCTCTCCTCCCTCCTCCTCTCCTCCACCCACATCTCCTCTCCTTCCTCCTCCCTCCTCCCTCCTCTCCTCCCTCCTCTCCTCCCTCCTCCCTCCTCATCTCCTCATTTCCTCTCCTCTCTCCTCCCTCCTCATCTCCTTTCCTCCCCCACATCTCCTCTCCTCATCTCCTCTCCTCCCCCACATCTCCTCATCTCCTCTCCTCCCTCCTCCCTCCTCCCCCACATCTCCTCACCTCCCTCCTACCCACTCAACTCCTCTCCTCCCTCCTTCTCTCCTCCACCCACATCTCCTCTCCTTCCTCCTCCCTCCTCCCTCCTCTCCTCCCTCCCTCCTCCCTCCTCATCTCCTCATTTCCTCTCCTCTCTCCTCCCTCCTCATCTCCTTTCCTCCCCCCACATCTCCTCCCCTCCCCCTCCCCTCCTCATCTCCCTCTCCTCTCCTTTCCTCCCTTCTCCTTTCCTCCCTTCTCTCTCATCTCCTCTCCACCCTCATCTCCTCTCCTTTCCTCCCTTCTCTCTCATCTCCTCTCCACCCTCATCTCCTCTCCTTTCCTCCCTTCTCTCTCATCTCCTCTCCACCCTCATCTCCTCTCTCCACACTCCTCTCCTTTCCTCCCTTCTCCTTTCCTCCCTTCTCTCTCATCTCCTCTCCACCCTCATCTCCTCTCCTCTCCTTTCCCCTCTCCTCCCCCCTCCTCCCTCCTCCCTCCTCATCTCCTCATTTCCTCTCCTCTCTCCTCCCTCCTCATCTCCTTTCCTCCCCCCACATCTCCTCTCCTCTCCTCATCTCCTCTCCTCCCCACATCTCCTCATCTCCTCTCCTCCCTCCTCCCTCCTCAACTCCTCTCCTCCCTCCTCATCTCCTCTCCTCCCTCCTCTCCCCTTTTCTCCTGTCCTCCATTAAGAGTATATCTCTCCGCCAGATGCCCAATACAGGAAGTGGCTCTGAGACACATACACAGCAGCTACCAGACATGTTAGTGAACTAGGAGGTTTGTTTTCAACCAGAGGTGAGAGATCTACATCACTCTATCAAACTGAGGGGAAAATGACGACCACAACAGAAAGGACAGAAAGGCCTGACTGGGAGAAATAGGAAATAGATCTCCATGAGAATGTTTTGGGAACCCGAAGACAGTGTACCATCTGTCCGTGGTGGGGTGTGAGTGTGTGTGTGTCTCTTGTTCATCTGTCCGTGGTGGGGTGTGAGTGTGTGTGTGTCTCTTGTTCATCTGTCCGTGGTGGGGTGTGAGTGTGTGTGTGTGTCTTGTTCATCTGTCCTCGTGGGATGTGTGTGTGTCTTGTTCATCTGCCCTCGGTGGGATGTGTGTGTGTGTGTGTTCTGTTCACCTGCCCTCGGTGGTGTGTGTGTGTGTGTGTGTGTGTGTGTGTGTGTGTGTGTGTGTGTGTGTGTGTGTGTGTGTGTGTGTGTGTGTGTGTGTGTGTGTGTGTGTGTGTGTGTGTGTGTGTGTGTGTGTGTGTGTGTGTGTGTGTTCTGATCATCAGCCCCTGGTGTGTGGTGACACTGGGCCCTGCTGAGAGGAACTATTGTTATTAAGGCAATAAATAGGCCATGGTGGCGAAGTAATTACAATATAGCAATTAAACACTGGAATGGTAGATGTGCAGAAGATGAATGTGCAAGTAGAGATACTGGGGTGCAAAGGAGCAAGATAAATAAATAAATACAGTATGGGGATGAGGTAGTTGGATGGGCTGTTTACAGATGGGCTATGTACAGGTGCAGGGATCTGTCAGCTGCTCTGACAGCTGGTGCTTAAAGCTCGTGAGGGGGTTAAGAGTCTTCAGCTTCAGAGATTTTAGCAGCAGTGACACCTCTTGCACTGAGATGCAGTGCCTTGGACCAATGGGCCACTTAGGCGCCATCATATAGGTAGAGGGGCGACGAGCTCTCCAGGAAACCAGGCATTTTAAAACCCCACAGCTGAATTTACAGTGAATTATAATGATGATTAGTGCATTAGCTACAGTACACATATAATGGTGACTATTTTCCACTCTGAACCTAGCATGGGAATATGGTCATGATAAATATTCCACCTTTATTTCAGTACAGATTATCAGATTATCAATCTATTCCAGTCCAGCAAATATCTCAAATGTCTTTGACTTCATTTCTGGGGTATTTTTGTGTTCATGTGATATTGGCACTGCCCCCCAAAACCTCAACTCTTAGCAGCCTGCCGTGTCGGTCTGAGGTGGACAGAGAGAGAGAGAGGGCTCAGGCAGAAAATATTTTTCCATTGTGAGAAACGCCCACGTAATATCATTTTTTTTAAAGGAGGCACTGCATGCACCTCCTGGAAGTGACATTTATAGTCCCTCCCCCTCACCTCCTGGAAGTGACATTTATAGTCCCTCCCCCTCACCTCCTGGAAGTGACATTTATAGTCCCTCCCCTCACCTCCTGGAACTGACATTTATAGTCCCTCCCCTCACCTCCTGGAAGTAACATTTATAGTCCCTCCCCTCACCTCCTGGAACTGACATTTATAGTCCCTCCCCTCACCTCCTGGAAGTGACATTTATAGTCCCTCCCCCTCACCTCCTGGAACTGACATTTATAGTCCCTCCCCTCACCTCCTGGAACTGACATTTATAGTCCCTCCCCTCACCTCCTGGAAGTAACATTTATAGTCCCTCCCCTCACCTCCTGGAACTGACATTTATAGTCCCTCCCCTCACCTCCTGGAAGAGACATTTATAGTCCCTCCCCTCACCTCCTGGAAGTGACATTTATAGTCCCTCCCCCTCACCTCCTGGAAGTGACATTTATAGTCCCTCCCCTCACCTCCTGGAAGTGACATTTATAGTCCCTCCCCTCACCTCCTGGAAGTGACATTTATAGTCCCTCCCCTCACCTCCTGGAAGTAACATTTATAGTCCCTCCCCTCACCTCCTGGAACTGACATTTATAGTCCCTCCCCCTCACCTCCTGGAAGAGACATTTATAGTCCCTCCCCCTCACCTCCTGGAAGTGACATTTATAGTCCCTCCCCCTCACCTCCTGGAAGTGACATTTATAGTCCCTCCCCCTCACCTCCTGGAAGTGACATTTATAGTCCCTCCCCCTCACCTCCTGGAAGTGACATTTATAGTCCCTCCCCCTCACCTCCTGGAAGTGACATTTATAGTCCCTCCCCTCACCTCCTGGAAGTGACATTTATAGTCCCTCCCCCTCACCTCCTGGAAGAGACATTTATAGCCCCTCCCCTCACCTCCTGGAAGTGACATTTATAGTCCCTCCCCTTCACCTCCTGGAAGAGACATTTATAGTCCCTCCATCCTTCCCCTCACCTCCTGTAAGAGACATTTATAGTCCCTCCATCCCTCCCCCTCACCTCCTGTAAGAGACATTTATAGTCCCTCCATCCCTCCCCCCACCTCCTGGAAGAGACATTTATACTCCCTCCCCTCACCTCCTGTAAGAGACGTTTATAGTCCCTCCCCTCACCTCCTGTAAGAGGCATTTATAGTCCCTCCCCTCACCTCCTGTAAGGCATTTATAGTTCCTCCCCCTCACCTCCTGTAAGAGACATTTATAGTCCCTCCATCCCTCCCTCTCACCTCCTGTAAGAGACATTTATAGTCCCTCCCCTCACCTCCTGTAAGAGACATTTATAGTCCCTCCCCCACACCTCCTGGAAGAGACATTTATAGTCCCTCCATCCCTCCCCCTCACCTCCTGGAAGAGACATTTATAGTCCCTCCCCTCACCTCCTGGAAGAGACATTTATAGTCCCTCCCCTCACCTCCTGGAAGAGACATTTATAGTCCCTCCCCTCACCTCCTGGAAGTGACATTTATAGTTCCTCCCCTCACCTCCTGGAAGTGACATTTATACTCCCTCCCCCTCACCTCCTGGAAGTGACATTTATAGTCCCTCCCCTCACCTCCTGGAAGAGACATTTATAGTCCCTCCATCCTTCCCCCTCACCTCCTGTAAGAGACATTTATAGTCCCTCCATCCCTCCCCCTCACCTCCTGTAAGAGACATTTATAGTCCCTCCATCCCTCCCCCTCACCTCCTGGAAGAGACATTTATAGTCCCTCCCCTCACCTCCTGGAAGAGACATTTATAGTCCCTCCCCTCACCTCCTGGAAGAGAAATTTATTGTCCCTCCCCTCACCTCCTGGAAGAGACATTTATAGTCCCTCCATCCTTCCCCCTCACCTCCTGGAAGAGAAATTTATAGTCCCTCCCCTCACCTCCTGGAAGAGACATTTATAATCCCTCCATCCTTCCCCCTCACCTCCTGGAAGAGACATTTATAATCCCTCCATCCTTCCCCCTCACCTCCTGGAAGAGACATTTATACTCCCTCCCCTCACCTCCTGGAAGAGACATTTATAGTCCCTCCCCTCACCTCCTGGAAGAGACATTTATAGTCCCTCCCCCTCACCTGGAAGAGACATTTATAGTCCCTCCCCTCACCTCCTGGAAGAGACATTTATAGGCCCTCCATCCTTCCCCCTCACCTCCTGGAAGATAAATTTTAGTCCCTCCCCTCACCTCCTGGAAGAGACATTTATAGTCCCCCTCCATCCTTCCCCTCACCTCCTGGAAGAGACATTTATACTCCCTCCCCCTCACCTCCTGGAAGAGACATTTATAATCCCTCCATCCTTCCCCTCACCTCCTGGAAGAGACATTTATACTCCCTCCCTCTCACCTCCTGTAAGAGACATTTATAGTCCCTCCCCCTCACCTCCTGTAAGAGACATTTATAGTCCCTCCCCACACCTCCTGGAAGAGACATTTATAGTCCCTCCATCCCTCCCCTCACCTCCTGGAAGAGACATTTATAGTCCCTCCCCCTCACCTCCTGGAAGAGACATTTATAGTCCCTCCCTCTCACCTCCTGGAAGAGAAATTTATTGCCCCTCCCCTCACCTCCTGGAAGAGACATTTATAGTCCCTCCATCCTTCCCCCTCACCTCCTGGAAGATAAATTTATAGTCCCTCCCCCCTCACCTCCTGGAAGAGACATTTATAATCCCTCCATCCTTCCCCCTCACCTCCTGGAAGAGACATTTATAATCCCTCCATCCTTCCCCCTCACCTCCTGGAAGAGACATTTATAGTCCCTCCCCTCACCTGGAAGAGACATTTATAGTCCCTCCCCCCTCACCTCCTGGAAGAGACATTTATAGTCCCTCCATCCTTCCCCTCACCTCCTGGAAGAGAAATTTATAGTCCCTCCCCTCACCTCCTGGAAGAGACATTTATAATCCCTCCATCCTTCCACCTCACCTCCTGGAAGAGACATTTATAATCCCTCCATCCTTCCCCTCACCTCCTGGAAGAGACATTTATACTCCCTCCCCTCACCTCCTGGAAGAGACATTTATAATCCCTCCATCCTTCCCCCTCACCTCCTGGAAGAGACATTTATAGTCCCCCTCTCACCTCCTGTAAGAGACATTTATAGTCCCTCCCCTCACCTCCTGTAAGAGACATTTATAGTCCCTCCACCACACCTCCTGGAAGAGACATTTATAGTCCCTCCATCCCTCCCCTCACCTCCTGGAAGAGACATTTATACTCCCTCCCCTCACCTCCTGGAAGAGACATTTATAGTCCCTCCCCTCACCTCCTGGAAGATAAATTTATTGTCCCTCCCCCTCACCTCCTGGAAGAGACATTTATAGTCCCTCCATCCTTCCCCCTCACCTCCTGGAAGAGAAATGTATAGTCCCTCCCCTCACCTCCTGGAAGAGACATTTATAATCCCTCCATCCTTCCCCTCACCTCCTGGAAGAGACATTTATAATCCCTCCATCCTTCCCCTCACCTCCTGGAAGAGACATTTATACTCCCTCCCCTCACCTCCTGGAAGAGACATTTATAGTCCCTCCCCTCACCTCCTGGAAGAGACATTTATAGTCCCTCCCCCTCACCTGGAAGAGACATTTATAGTCCCTCCCCTCACCTCCTGGAAGAGACATTTATAGGCCCTCCATCCTTCCCCCTCACCTCCTGGAAGATAAATTTTTAGTCCCTCCCCTCACCTCCTGGAAGAGACATTTATAGTCCCTCCATCCTTCCCCCTCACCTCCTGGAAGAGACATTTATACTCCCTCCCCCTCACCTCCTGGAAGAGACATTTATAATCCCTCCATCCTTCCCCCTCACCTCCTGGAAGAGACATTTATACTCCCTCCCTCTCACCTCCTGTAAGATACATTTATAGTCCCTCCCCTCACCTCCTGTAAGAGACATTTATAGTCCCTCCCCACACCTCCTGGAAGAGACATTTATAGTCCCTCCATCCCTCCCCTCACCTCCTGGAAGAGACATTTATAGTCCCTCCCCCTCACCTCCTGGAAGAGACATTTATAGTCCCTCCCTCTCACCTCCTGGAAGAGAAATTTATTGCCCCTCCCCCTCACCTCCTGGAAGAGACATTTATAGTCCCTCCATCCTTCCCCCTCACCTCCTGGAAGAGAAATTTATAGTCCCTCCCCCTCACCTCCTGGAAGAGACATTTATAATCCCTCCATCCTTCCCCCTCACCTCCTGGAAGAGACATTTATAATCCCTCCATCCTTCCCCCTCACCTCCTGGAAGAGACATTTATAGTCCCTCCCCTCACCTGGAAGAGACATTTATAGTCCCTCCCCTCACCTCCTGGAAGAGACATTTATAGTCCCTCCATCCTTCCCCCTCACCTCCTGGAAGAGAAATTTATAGTCCCTCCCCTCACCTCCTGGAAGAGACATTTATAATCCCTCCATCCTTCCCCCTCACCTCCTGGAAGAGACATTTATAATCCCTCCATCCTTCCCCCTCACCTCCTGGAAGAGACATTTATACTCCCTCCCCTCACCTCCTGGAAGAGACATTTATAATCCCTCCATCCTTCCCCCTCACCTCCTGGAAGAGACATTTATAGTCCCCCCTCTCACCTCCTGTAAGAGACATTTATAGTCCCTCCCCTCACCTCCTGTAAGAGACATTTATAGTCCCTCCACCACACCTCCTGGAAGAGACATTTATAGTCCCCCTCCCTCCATCCCTCCCCTCACCTCCTGGAAGAGACATTTATACTCCCTCCCCCCTCACCTCCTGGAAGAGACATTTATAGTCCCTCCCCTCACCTCCTGGAAGAGAAATTTATTGTCCCTCCCCCCTCACCTCCTGGAAGAGACATTTATAGTCCCTCCATCCTTCCCCCTCACCTCCTGGAAGAGAAATTTATAGTCCCTCCTCACCTCCTGGAAGAGACATTTATAATCCCTCCATCCTTCCCCTCACCTCCTGGAAGAGACATTTATAATCCCTCCATCCTTCCCCTCACCTCCTGGAAGAGACATTTATACTCCCTCCCCCTCACCTCCTGGAAGAGACATTTATAGTCCCTCCCCTCACCTCCTGGAAGAGACATTTATAGTCCCTCCTCACCTGGAAGAGACATTTATAGTCCCTCCCCTCACCTCCTGGAAGAGACATTTATAGGCCCTCCATCCTTCCCCCTCACCTCCTGGAAGATAAATTTATAGTCCCTCCCCCTCACCTCCTGGAAGAGACATTTATAGTCCCTCCATCCTTCCCCTCACCTCCTGGAAGAGACATTTATACTCCTCCCCTCACCTCCTGGAAGAGACATTTATAATCCCTCCATCCTTCCCCCTCACCTCCTGGAAGAGACATTTATACTCCTCCTCTCACCTCCTGTAAGATACATTTATAGTCCCTCCCCTCACCTCCTGTAAGAGACATTTATAGTCCCTCCCCCACACCTCCTGGAAGAGACATTTATAGTCCCTCCATCCCTCCCCCTCACCTCCTGGAAGAGACATTTATAGTCCCTCCCCCACACCTCCTGGAAGAGACATTTATAGTCCCTCCCTCTCACCTCCTGGAAGAGAAATTTATTGCCCCTCCCCTCACCTCCTGGAAGAGACATTTATAGTCCCTCCATCCTTCCCCTCACCTCCTGGAAGAGAAATTTATAGTCCCTCCCCTCACCTCCTGGAAGAGACATTTATAATCCCTCCATCCTTCCCCCTCACCTCCTGGAAGAGACATTTATAATCCCTCCATCCTTCCCCTCACCTCCTGGAAGAGACATTTATAGTCCCTCCCCTCACCTGGAAGAGACATTTATAGTCCCTCCCCCTCACCTCCTGGAAGAGACATTTATAGTCCCTCCATCCTTCCCCCTCACCTCCTGGAAGAGAAATTTATAGTCCCTCCCCTCACCTCCTGGAAGAGACATTTATAATCCCTCCATCCTTCCCCCTCACCTCCTGGAAGAGACATTTATAATCCCTCCATCCTTCCCCCTCACCTCCTGGAAGAGACATTTATACTCCCTCACCTCCTGGAAGAGACATTTATAATCCCTCCATCCTTCCCCCTCACCTCCTGGAAGAGACATTTATAGTCCCCCCTCTCACCTCCTGTAAGAGACATTTATAGTCCCTCCCCCTCACCTCCTGTAAGATACATTTATAGTCCCTCCACCACACCTCCTGGAAGAGACATTTATAGTCCCTCCATCCCTCCCCCTCACCTCCTGGAAGAGACATTTATACTCCCTCCCCCTCACCTCCTGGAAGAGACATTTATAGTCCCTCCCCTCACCTCCTGGAAGAGAAATTTATTGTCCCTCCCCTCACCTCCTGGAAGAGACATTTATAGTCCCTCCATCCTTCCCCCTCACCTCCTGGAAGAGAAATTTATAGTCCCTCCCCTCACCTCCTGGAAGAGACATTTATAATCCCTCCATCCTTCCCCCTCACCTCCTGGAAGAGACATTTATAATCCCTCCATCCTTCCCCCTCACCTCCTGGAAGAGACATTTATACTCCCTCCCCCTCACCTCCTGGAAGAGACATTTATAATCCCTCCATCCTTCCCCCTCACCTCCTGGAAGAGACATTTATAGTCCCTCCATCCTTCCCCCTCACCTCCTGGAATAGACATTTATAGTCCCTCCATCCTTCCCCCTCACCTCCTGGAATAGACATTTATAGTCCCTCCATCCCTCCCCCTCACCTCCTGTAAGAGACATGTATAGTCCCTCCATCCCTCCCTCTCACCTCCTGTAAGATACATTTATAGTCCCTCCCCTCACCTCCTGTAAGAGACATTTATAGTCCCTCCCCCTCACCTCCTGGAAGAGACATTTATAGTCCCTCCCCTCACCTCCTGGAAGAGAAATTTATTGTCCCTCCCCTCACCTCCTGGAAGAGACATTTATAGTCCCTCCATCCTTCCCCCTCACCTCCTGGAAGAGAAATTTATAGTCCCTCCCCCTCACCTCCTGGAAGAGACATTTATAATCCCTCCATCCTTCCCCTCACCTCCTGGAAGAGACATTTATAATCCCTCCATCCTTCCCCCTCACCTCCTGGAAGAGACATTTATACTCCCTCCCCCTCACCTCCTGGAAGAGACATTTATAATCCCTCCATCCTTCCCCCTCACCTCCTGGAAGAGACATTTATAGTCCCTCCATCCTTCCCCCTCACCTCCTGGAATAGACATTTATAGTCCCTCCATCCTTCCCCCTCACCTCCTGGAATAGACATTTATAGTCCCTCCATCCCTCCCCCTCACCTCCTGTAAGAGACATGTATAGTCCCTCCATCCCTCCCTCTCACCTCCTGTAAGATACATTTATAGTCCCTCCCCCTCACCTCCTGTAAGAGACATTTATAGTCCCTCCCCACTCCTCCTGGAAGAGACATTTATAGTCCCTCCATCACTCCCCTCACCTCCTGGAAGAGACATTTATAGTCCCTCCCCTCACCTCCTGGAAGAGACATTTATAGTCCCTCCCCTCACCTGGAAGAGACATTTATAGTCCCTCCCCTCACCTCCTGGAAGAGACATTTATAGTCCCTCCATCCTTCCCCTCACCTCCTGGAAGAGAAATTTATAGTCCCTCCCCTCACCTCCTGGAAGAGACATTTATAATCCCTCCATCCTTCCCCCTCACCTCCTGGAAGAGACATTTATAATCCCTCCATCCTTCCCCCTCACCTCCTGGAAGAGACATTTATACTCCCTCCCCTCACCTCCTGGAAGAGACATTTATAATCCCTCCATCCTTCCCCCTCACCTCCTGGAAGAGACATTTATAGTCCCTCCATCCTTCCCCCTCACCACCTGGAATAGACATGTATAGTCCCTCCATCCCTCCCCCTCACCTCCTGTAAGAGACATGTATAGTCCCTCCCCTCACCTCCTGTAAGAGACATTTATAGTCCCTCCCCCACACCTCCTGGAAGAGACATTTATAGTCCCTCCATCCCTCCCCCTCACCTCCTGGAAGAGACATTTATAGTCCCTCCCCTCACCTCCTGGAAGAGACATTTATAGTCCCTCCCCCTCACCTGGAAGATACATTTATAGTCCCTCCCCTCACCTCCTGGAAGAGACATTTATAGTCCCTCCATCCTTCCCCCTCACCTCCTGGAAGAGAAATTTATAGTCCCTCCCCCTCACCTCCTGGAAGAGACATTTATAATCCCTCCATCCTTCCCCCTCACCTCCTGGAAGAGACATTTATAATCCCTCCATCCTTCCCCCTCACCTCCTGGAAGAGACATTTATACTCCCTCACCTCCTGGAAGAGACATTTATAATCCCTCCATCCTTCCCCTCACCTCCTGGAAGAGACATTTATAGTCCCTCCATCCTTCCACCTCACCTCCTGGAATAGACATTTATAGTCCCTCCATCCTTCCCTTTCTCCCACACTGTAACTTGAAGCTGTCACAAACGATCTTCCTCACAGACCTTTGGAAATGTCAGGCTCTGTCAAGCAGGTTGAAAGCTTCCTCAAACCAGGGCCCTCAAACTTTGGAGAGAGAGAGAGAGAGAGAGAGAGAGAGAGAGAGAGAGAGAGAGAGAGAGAGAGAGAGAGAGAGAGAGAGAGAGAGAGAGAGAGAGAGAGAGAGAGAGAGAGAGAGAGAGAGAGATTTTTTATTTGACCTTTATTTAACTAGACACGAGATCAGACCACTTGACTCTGACAAGTAGTTGAATATTGGGAATCTTGCTGATGTGGTCATGTTTAGTGTTGAATATGGTCTTTCTACCAGACAGGTTTAGATGTATTCTCTGACAATACTTCTCCACTTGCAAACATGTTGTATGGTATCAATGTATATAGTCAGATCAAAATGGCTGCCTTGCTTTTAAGTTGACACTGTACAAACTCTGCAGAGACAGGAAGAGACAGTACTGTGAGTATAGCTGATGGTAGAGAGAGACAGGAAGAGACAGGAAGAGACAGGAAGAGACAACAAGAGACAGTACTGTGAGTATAGCTGATGGCAGAGAGAGACAGTGCAGACCAACAGGTGCATATCTAGAGCGGCCCGTCAGAAAGTCCAGGACCCAGTTGCACAGGGCGTGGTTGAGACCCAGGGTCTCGAGGTTAATTACGAGTTTGGAGGGTACTATGGTGTTAAATGCTGAGCTGTAGTCGATGAACATTCTTACGTAGGTATTTCTCTTGTCCAGATGGGATAGGGCAGTTTGCAGTGTGATGGCGATTGTGTGGTCTGTGGACCTATTGGGGCGGTAAGCAAATTGGAGTGGGTCTAGGGTGACAGGTAGGGTGGAGGTGATATGATCCTTGACTAGTCTCTCGAAGCACTTCATGATGACGGAAGTGAGAGCTACGGGGATAGTCATTTAGTTCCGGTACCTTTACGTCGATGTACTCAACTGGGCTGGTTTTATTTTTGTAATCCGTGATTGACTGTAGACCCAGTGTTTGAGCCGTTGAATTGAGATTCCACTTTGTCTCTGTACTGACACTTAGCTTGTTTAATAGCCTTGTGGAGTGAATAGCTACACTGTTTGTATTCGGTCATGTTTCCGGTCACCTTGCCCTGATTAAAAGCAGTGGTTCGCGCTTTCACTTTTGTGCGAATTCTGCCATCAATCCACGGTTTCTGGTTAGGGAATGTTTTAATAGTTGCTGTGGGTAACGACATCACTGATACACTTGCTAATAAACTCGCTCACCGAATCAGCGTATACGTCAATGTTATTGTCAGAGGCTACCCAGAACATATCCCAGTACACGTGATCGAAGCGTGAATCCGATTGGTTAGACCAGCGTTGTATATACCTGAGCATGGGCGTTTCCTGTTTTAGTTTCTGTCTATAGTCTGGGAGCGACAAAATGGAGTCATGGTCATATTTTACGAAGGGAGGGTGGGGGAGGGGAGGGCTTTGTAGCATCGCGGATGTTAGAGTGGCAATGGTCCAGAATGCTACCAGCATGTGTCTCGCATTAGCCTTGTTCTCAGATTAGTTTTGTTAAAATCCCCAGCTACAATACATGCAGCCTCGGGATATATGGTTTCCAGTTTACATAGAGTTTACTCATGCCCTAATTTCATCCACCTTGTTGTCTAGAGATTGGACATTGGCAAGTAATATGCTTGGAAGCGGTGGATGGTGTGCTCGCCTTCTGAGTCTGACCAGTAGGCCACTCCGTCTGCTTCTCCTGCGGCGACCGCGTTGTTTTGGGTCGGCCTCTGGGATTAGATCCCATGTCCAGGGTGACCGTGTTGTTTTGGGTCGGCCTCTGGGATTAGATCCCATGTCCAGGGTGACCGTGTTGTTTTGGGTCGGCCTCTGGGATTAGATCCCATGTCCAGGGTGACCGTGTTGTTTTGGGTCGGCCTCTGGGATTAGATCCCATGTCCAGGGTGGAGGTCCGAACAAAGGATCCGCTTCGGGAAAGACATATTCCTGGTCGTAATGTTGGTCAGTTGTATGTAATAACACTTGAGATTTTCTGGGCTAACAATGTAAGAAATTATACATTTAAAAAAATGAATTACTGCATAGTTTCCTAAGGACCTGAAGCGAGGCGACCTTCTCTGTTGGCGTCATTGTCACGCCTTGGTCATTGTATTTTGTGTTTTCGTTATATGTTTGGTCAGGCCAGGGTGTGACATGGGTTTATATGTTGTGGTTCGTATTGGGGTTTGTAGTATTTGGGATTGCGGCTGATTAGGGGTGTTGTATAGGCTTGGCTGCCTGAGGCGGTTCTCAATCAGAGTCAGGTGATTCTCGTTGTCTCTGATTGGGAACCGTATTTAGGTAGCCTGGTTTCGCTTTGTATTTCGTGGGTGATGGTTCCTGTCTCTGTGTAGTTTCACCAGATAGGCTGTAATTAGGTTTCACGTTCCGTTTTGTTGTTTTGCATTTGTATAGTTATTTCATGTTTCACTCTTCCTTCATTAAAGACATGAGTAACCACCACGCTGCATTTCGGTCCGACTCTCTCTTGACAAACGAAGAACGACGTTACAGTCATCATACTGGAGCTGCGTGTGTGCTGGGCTCTGCCTACTCTTGTAGCAGCTGCCTACCACGCAGTGGGTTTAATGCCCTTCGGAGGGTCTCTGGGTCGGTGTGTGTGTGTTTCCAGGCTGTGTGCTGGCTGACTGTTGTGAAATGTAATCAGTCAGCTCCATTAGAGCCAGGATTGGGTGATGTTGGAGAGAAGAATGCAGAGTTTTTAGCCCATCTCCAGCCCTTCCTCAGCCCATTCCCAGTCCATCCCCAGCCCATCCTCAGACCAGCCCATCCTCAGCCCAGCCCATCGCCAGCCCAGCCCATCCCCAGCCCATCCCCAGCCCATCCTCAGCCCATCCCATCCCCAGCCCATCCTCAGCCCAGCCCATCCCTAGCCCATCCCCAGCCCAGCCCATCCCCAGCCCATCCCATCTCCAGCCCATCCCCAGCCCAGCCCATCCCATCTCCAGCCCATCCCCATCCCATCCCATCTCCAACCCATCCCCAGCCCATCCCCATCCCATCCCATCTCCAGCCAATCCTCAGCCCATTCCATCCCCAGCCCATCCCCAGCCCATCCCTAGCCCATCCCAGCCCATCCCATCCCCAGCCCAGCCCATCCCATCCCATCCCTAGCCCATCCCCAGCCCAGCCCATCTCCAGCTCACCCCAAGCCCAGCCCATCCCCAGCCCATCCTCAGCCCAGCCCATCCCTAGCCCATCCCCAGCCCATTCCCAGCCCATCCCCAGCCCAGCCCAACCCAGCCCAGCCCATCCCCATCCCCAGCCCATCCTCAGCCCATCCCCAGCCCAGCCCCATCCCCATCCCCAGCCCAGCCCAGCCCAGCCCATCCCCATCCCCATCCCATCCCCAGCCCATCCCCAGCCCATCCTCAGCCCATCCCCAGCCCATCCCCAGCCCAGCCCATCCACATTCCTAGCCCATCCCCAGCCCATCCCCAGCCATCCCCAGCCCAGCCCAGCCATCCCCATCCCCAGCCCATCCCCAGCCCAGCCCCATCCCCATCCCCAGCCCAGCCCATCCCCATCCCCATCCCATCCCCAGCCCATCCTCAGCCCATCCCCAGCCCATCCCCAGCCCAGCCCATCCACATTCCTAGCCCATCCCCAGCCCATCCCCAGCCCATCCCCAGCCCATCCCCCAGCCCAGCCCAGCCATCCCCATCCCCAGCCCATCCCCAGCCCATCCCCAGCCCATCCCCAGCCCAGCCCATCCCCATCCCCAGCCCATCCCCAGCCCATCTCCATCCCCAGCCCATCCCCAGCCCAGCCCATCCCCAGCCCATCCCCAGCCCATCCCCAGCCCATTCCCATCCCCAGCCCATCCCCAGCCCATCCCCATCCCCATCCCATCCCCAGCCCATCCCCAGCCCATCCTCAGCCCAGCCAATCCCCATCCCCAGCCCATCCCCAGCCCAGCCAATCCCCATTCCCAGCCCATCCCCAGCCAATCCCCATTCCCAGCCCATCCCCATCCCAGCCAATCCCCATTCCCAGCCCATCCCCATTCCCAGCCCATCCCCAGCCCAGCCAATCCCCATCCCCAGCCCATCCCTAGCCCAGCCAATCCCCATCCCCAGCCCATCCCCAGCCCAGCCCATTCCCAGCCCATCCCCAGCCCATCCCCAGCCCATCCACATCCCCAGCCCATCCCCATCCCCAGCCCATCCCCAGCCCAGCCCATCCCCATCCCCAGCCCATCCCCAGCCAATCCCCATCCCCAGCCCATCCCCAGCCCATCCCCAGCCCATCCCCATTCCCAGCCCATCCCCATCCCAGCCAATCCCCATCCCCAGCCAATCCCCATCCCCAGCCCATCCCCATTCCCAGCCCATCCCCATCCCAGCCAATCCCCATCCCCAGCCAATCCCCATCCCCAGCCCATCCCCAGCCCAGCCCATTCCCAGCCCATCCCCAGCCCATTCCCAGCCCATCCCCAGCCCATCCCCAGCCCATCCCCAGCCCATTCCCAGCCCATCCCCAGCCCATTCCCAGCCCAGCCCATTCCCAGCCCATTCCCAGCCCATTCCCAGCCCATTCCCAGCCCATTCCCAGCCCAGCCCATTCCCAGCCCATTCCCAGCCCATTCCCAGCCCAGCCCATTCCCAGCCCATTCCCAGCCCATTCCCAGCCCAGCCCATTCCCAGCCCATTCCCAGCCCATCCCCAGCCCATCCCATTCCCAGCCCATTCCCAGCCCATTCCCAGCCCATTCCCAGCCCATTCCCAGCCCAGCCCATCCCCAGCCCATCCCCAGCCAATCCCCATCCCCAGCCAATCCCCATCCCCATCCCCAGCCAATCCCCATCCCCAGCCCAGCCCACTCTCAGCTGTCTGTGTTTGTGCTCCATCCTATCCCACAAGTTGTTATTATTTTTCCTGAGTAATTTACCGCTGGGAAATTGATTTGTTTGTTGGCAAGCCTCTCACTGTTCATGAAAAATAGATAAATGTCAGACCCATCTTGGGGAGAGGGAGAGAAAGAGGGAGGGGGAGAGGGAGAGAAAGAGGGAGGGGGAGAGGGAGAGAAAGAGGGAGGGGGAGAGGGAGAGAAAGAGGGAGGGGGAGAGGGAGAGAAAGAGGGAGGGGAGAGGGAGAGAAAGAGGGAGGGAGTATAGCTGATGGCAGAGAGAGACAGGAAGAGACAGTACTGTGAGTATAGCTGATGGTAGAGAGAGACAGGAAGAGACAGTACTGTGAGTATAGCTGATGGTAGAGAGAGACAGGAAGAGACAGTACTGTGAGTATATCTGATGGTAGAGAGAGACAGGAAGAGACAGTACTGTGAGTATAGCTGATGGTAGAGAGAGACAGGAAGAGACAGTACTGTGAGTATATCTGATGGTAGAGAGAGACAGGAAGAGACAGTACTGTGAGTATAGCTGATGGTAGAGAGAGACAGGAAGAGACAGTACTGTGAGTATAGCTGATGGTAGAGAGAGACAGGAAGAGACAGTACTGTGAGTATAGCTGATGGTAGAGAGAGACAGGAAGAGACAGTACTGTGAGTATATCTGATGGTAGAGAGAGACAGGAAGAGACAGTACTGTGAGTATAGCTGATGGTAGAGAGAGACAGGAAGAGACAGTACTGTGTGTATAGCTGATGGTAGAGAGAGACAGGAAGAGACAGGAAGAGACAGTACTGTGTGTATAGCTGATGGTAGAGAGAGACAGGAAGAGACAGGAAGAGACAGTACTGTGTGTATAGCTGATGGTAGAGAGAGACAGGAAGAGACAGTACTGTGAGTATAGCTGATGGTAGAGAGAGACAGGAAGAGACAGTACTGTGAGTATAGCTGATGGTAGAGAGAGACAGGAAGAGACAGTACTGTGAGTATAGCTGATGGTAGAGAGAGACAGGAAGAGACAGTACTGTGAGTATAGCTGATGGTAGAGAGAGACAGGAAGAGACAGTACTGTGTGTATAGCTGATGGTAGAGAAAGACAGGAAGAGACAGTACTGTGAGTATATCTGATGGTAGAGAGAGACAGGAAGAGACAGTACTGTGAGTATATCTGATGGTAGAGAGAGACAGGAAGAGACAGTACTGTGAGTATAGCTGATGGTAGAGAGAGACAGGAAGAGACAGTACTGTGTGTATAGCTGATGGTAGAGAGAGACAGGAAGAGACAGTACTGTGAGTATAGCTGATGGTAGAGAGAGACAGGAAGAGACAGTACTGTGAGTATAGCTGATGGTAGAGAGAGACAGGAAGAGACAGTACTGTGAGTATAGCTGATGGTAGAGAGAGACAGGAAGAGACAGTACTGTGAGTATAGCTGATGGTAGAGAGAGACAGGAAGAGACAGTACTGTGTGTATAGCTGATGGTAGAGAGAGACAGGAAGAGACAGTACTGTGAGTATATCTGATGGTAGAGAGAGACAGGAAGAGACAGTACTGTGAGTATAGCTGATGGTAGAGAGAGACAGGAAGAGACAGGAAGAGACAGTACTGTGAGTATAGCTGATGGTAGAGAGAGACAGGAAGAGACAGTACTGTGAGTATATCTGATGGTAGAGAGAGACAGGAAGATACAGGAAGAGACAGTACTGTGAGTATATCTGATGGTAGAGAGAGACAGGAAGATACAGGAAGAGACAGTACTGTGAGTATATCTGATGGTAGAGAGAGACGGGAAGAGACAGGAAGAGACAGTACTGTGAGTATATCTGATGGTAGAGAGAGACAGGAAGAGACAGTACTGTGAGTATATCTGATGGTAGAGAGAGACAGGAAGAGACAGTACTGTGAGTATATCTGATGGTAGAGAGAGACAGGAAGAGACAGTACTGTGAGTATTTCTGATGGTAAAGAGAGACAGGAAGAGACAGGAAGAGACAGTACTGTGAGTATAGCTGATGGTAGAGAGAGACAGGAAGAGACAGTACTGTGAGTATATCTGATGGTAGAGAGAGACAGGAAGAGAGTACTGTGAGTATATCTGATGGTAGAGAGAGACAGGAAGAGACAGTACTGTGAGTATATCTGATGGTAGAGAGAGACAGGAAGAGACAGTACTGTGAGTATATCTGATGGTAGAGAGAGACAGGAAGAGACAGTACTGTGAGTATAGCTGATGGTAGAGAGAGACAGGAAGAGACAGTACTGTGAGTATAGCTGATGGTAGAGAGAGACAGGAAGAGACAGGAAGAGACAGTACTGTGAGTATATCTGATGGTAGAGAGAGACAGGAAGAGACAGTACTGTGAGTATATCTGATGGTAGAGAGAGACAGGGCTGCTGAGAACACAATATTTAAATGTACATTCTGTGACTGAGGCATAGAGGTGACGTATCAACTGGTACATTGCATAACAACATACTGTCTACAGTTGAAATCGGAAGTTTACATACACCTTAGCCAAATACATTTAAACTCAGTTTTTCACAATTACTGACATTTAATCCTAGTAAAAATTCTCTGTTTTAGGTCAGTTAGGATCACCACTTTATTTTAAGAATGTGAAATGTCAGAATAATAGTAGAGATGTATTTATTTCAGCTTTTATTTCTTTCATCACATTCCCAGTGGGTCATAAGTTTAAATACACTCAATTAGTATTTGGTAGCATTGCCTTTCAATTGTTTAACTTAGGCCAAACTTTCCAGGTAGCCTTCCACAAGCTTCCCAAAATAAGTTGGGTGAATTTTAGCCCATTCCTCCTGACAGAGCTGGTGTAACTAAGTCAGGTTTGTAGGCCTCCTTGCTCGCACACACTTTTTCAGTTCTGCCCACAAATGTTCTATAGGATTGAGTACAATCTTTCTCCCCATGTGCAGTTTGAAACCATAGTCTGGCTTTTTAGGGCTGTTCTGGAGCAGTGGCTTCTTCCTTGCTGATTGGCCTTTCAGGTTATGTCGTTATAGGACTCGTTTTACTGTGGATATAGATACTTTTGTACCTGTTTCCTCCAGCATCTTCACAAGGTCCTTTGCTGTTGTTCTGGGATTGATATTCTGGGATTGATTTATACTTTTCGCACAAAAGTACGCATGTCCTTCCTGAGAGGTATGACGGCTGTGTGGTCCCCTGGTGTTTATACTTGCATACTATTGTTTGTACAGATGAACGTGGTACCTTCAGGCGTTTGGAAATTGCTCCCAAGGATGAACCAGACTTGTGGAGGTCTACAGTTTTTCTTTCTGAGGTTTTGGCTGATTTCTTTTGATTCACCCATGATGTCAAGCAAAGAGGCACTGAGTTTGAAGGTAGGCCTTGAAATACATCCACAGGTACACCTCCAATTGACTCAAATGATGTCAATCACCCTATCAGAAGCTTCTAAAGCCATGACATAATTGTCTGGAATTTTCCAAGCTGTTTAAAGGCACAGTCAACTTAGTGTATGTAAACTTCTGACCCACTGGAATTGTGATACAGTGAATTAATCTGTCTGTTAACAATTGTTGGACAAATTTCTTGTGTCATGCACAAAGTAGATGTCCTAACCAACTTGCCAAAACTATAGTTTGTTAACAAGAAATGTGTGGTTGAAAAACAAGTTTTAATGACTCCAACCTAAGTGTATGTTAACTTCCGACTTCAGCTGTTCCTGTCTGTTTTGGCCTGACTCTGCAGTAGCTAGCTACCTGGCTAGCTGTCTGTTTTGTTCTGACTCTGCAGTAGCTAGCTACCTGTCTGTTTTGGCCTGACTCTGCAGTAGCTAGCTACCTGGCTAGCTGTCTGTTTTGGCCTGACTCTGCAGTAGCTAGTTACCTGGCTAGCTGTCTGTTTTGGCCTGACTCTGCAGTAGCTAGCTACCTGTCTGTTTTGGCCTGACTCTGCAGTAGCTAGCTACCTGGCTAGCTGTCTGTTTTGGCCTGACTCTGCAGTAGCTAGCTACCTGGCTAGCTGTTTGTTTTGGCCTGACTCTGCAGTAGCTAGCTACCTGGCTAGCTGTTTGTTTTGGCCTGACT